>NC_134474.1:36231142-36503972 GCF_964194025.1 Convolutriloba macropyga
TAGAAGACACCAACACTCAAGAGTTTTTAAAAAAAGTCCGGAATTTTTTTCCAAAATTGGTAGACAAAGAATTTGTTGTTGATTGTGCAAACTGGTTTTTCGTAACGTAGTTATAACGAAACAAATTTACGCACTTGCAACTAAAATCATTATTTTTTCCCTTTTTTGAAAAACGAAGCAATGAACCATGCTTGCACGAAAACCTGCCAAATAGAACTCTAATTGCATGCATGGGTTCATTGCTTCGTTTTTCAAAAAAGGGAAAAAATAATGATTTTAGTTGCAAGTGCGTAAATTTGTTTCGTTATAACTACGTTACGAAAAACCAGTTTGCACAATCAACAACAAATTCTTTGTCTACCAATTTTGGAAAAAAATTCCGGATTTTTTTTAAAAACTCTTGAGTGTTGGTGTCTTCTAGCTACTTATACAAAAAAAAA
Organism: Convolutriloba macropyga; assembly: GCF_964194025.1. NCBI lineage: Eukaryota > Metazoa > Xenacoelomorpha > Acoela > Convolutidae > Convolutriloba > Convolutriloba macropyga. The sequence continues at coordinate 36,231,583 of NC_134474.1, forward strand.
ATTAACACTGAGTCAGACGTACATCGGTTAATTCCAACTCATGCATAGTAATCTGTAACACAGTTTGGTGTGAGTTGGTGGAAGTTATCAATAGGTATATTTTGGTATAACACTTGTACCTTGAGAGATGGGAAACTATAAACAATCGAACATTTCTTTCTCGACAATGAGCACAAAAGTGAAAGTTTCCATTGAAGAATTTACATTCAAAACAACTTTCTAGTAAAAAAAAAGTTTTCACAAAATTGCTGTACTATTGTACATTATGTGATCTGAGATTGTGTACGTCTGAGCCCGGATGAATCATATGTAATGTAAGTGCATAAAATAGATGTTCCTTTGAATATTTTTTTCTTTTCAGAATACTAACTTTCATTGATTAAGTTTCACTCTACTGCTTGTACATTGAAAGATAATGAATGATTTATTGTTTACTAGTAATGACTCATTTATAGTTTATATGACCGAGCTTCATACATTTTGAAATAATTTTAAATAATTTTTCCCCATGAATCAACTTTTACTTAGGAATTATTTCTCCGGGACATGTATATTGAGCGGATTAAAAATTACGTACAATTACACATACTGATGACGCATATATAATTTACATTACCGACAGTAATACATTTCAAATTGTTTGCATGTTAGTTTTCACTAATGAAACAAGTTTTTTCTAAATATCTTATCTCTGGGTACTTTAAGAGGGTGAAAAATGATTTAAAATTGACTTTTAATGACTCATTTACATTTTCGCGAACAAAACTGATACTCTTCTGAGAATTTTTCCGTTAGTTTTGCTGATTGATCGAGATTTTCTTAAAAAAATGAGTCTCTGAAGGCTTCGCTCAGAGTCTTGTATTTTATGAAGGGAAAAATGAGTCTCGTTTTAGTTTGCGTAAAGTTTTAAGAAGTCTTGAACGAGTTTTAACTTACGAAAAAGCTTTTAATGAAGGAACTTTCCCCCAATACTTGTACCTCAAGTGGAATAAAATGAACATTGACGTTAGCTGACTCGTACATACGTTTTATGGAAAGAACTAATGCAAAGTAAAGTGTTTTTTTTGTTAATTTTCACCAATGAAAGAGTTTTTTATGAACTTTTCACTGCGACTTGTACATTAAGAGGGAAAACAATGATGTACAATAAAACTTTTATGACTCATTTTATATTTTTTATGACACAAACTAATACATTTCAAAATAATCTTGCGTTAATTTTCAGAAATGAACGTTTTTTTACTTGTACTTTTCTCCAGGACTTGTTCCCTAAGTAAAAGAAATGATGTACATTTAACACTTTATTTCACTTATACTCATATTTACCTTTTATGAGCAAAATTGATACAATTTTATGTTTTTTGTTTTATCTATCAGATACAAAACAACTTCATAGAAGGTAATTTTCACTGTAACTAGTAAGCTAAGTGCAAAACGATGTACTTATGATGACTCTCACATTAATTTAGACGACACATGATGACACATGAAACAACTTTCACATGAGAATTTTTTTTGTTCTGGTCTTGTAAATTTAGGAGGGGGGGGGGCGATGCACAAGCAAATATTGATGACTCATTTATACTTAATGTAAACAAAATTGATGCTTTTTCAAGTATTCTTTTAGTTTTAGCTAGGAATCAAATTTCTCTCTGGAACTTGTAATTTAAAAGGAAAAAAAATTAAAAAATGACCTTTTGGGACTCATAGAAATTTTGTTTGGACGAAACTGAAAATTTAAATATTTTATTGGTAGTTTTCACTAAGGAAACAACCTCAAGCAAACAAATTTTCCGCTAGATTTGTAAATTAGAAGAAAAAATGAGGTACAAATGAACTTTTTTGACTCTTTTTTGAAATTGTTGAAATTTTTCTCTATGAATTGAACATTATGAGGAAAAAAGATGTGCAAGTTGCATTTGATGACTCATATATCAACTATGTTAGACAAATTGATTTTTTTATAACATTTTTGTATTAATTTTCACTAACTGATCAGTAAGTTTTCCCTAAGAAATTTTTCTCTATGACTTGTACGTTAAGAGGAAAAAAGGACCTTTTATGATTCATATATATTCTTTATGTAAGCGCAATTGACATTTTTCAAAGCAGTTTTGCGTTTGTTTTCATTCATAGAACAAGTTTTCCTCAAATAATTTTTCTTTATGACTTGTACAATGAGAGGGAAAAAATGATGTACAATTGACCTTTGATGACTCATACGTATGTTATATGAGCAAAATTGATGTTTTTTAAAGTATATTTGTGTTAGTTTTCACTAATGGAACAACTTTTCCTTAAGAAATTTTTCTCTAGGACTTGTACAGTAAGAGGGAAAAAATGATGTACAATTGACCTGTGCTGACTCATATATACTTTATGTGAGCTTTATTTAAGTTTTTTAAAAGTAGTTTTGTGTTAACTTTCACTAATTAAACAACATTTTCCTAAGACAATTTTCTCTCACTTGTACATTAAGAGGAAAAATTGATGTGCAAATGACCTGTGCTGACTCATATATACTTTATGTGAGCTTTATTTAAGTTTTTTAAAGTAGTTTTGAGCTAACTTTCACTAATGGAACAACTTTTCCTTTAGAACTTTTTCTCTAGGAATTGTACATTAAGAGGAAAAAATTGATATACAGGTGACCCTCGATAACTCATAATTTTTATGTAAGCAAAATTGATGTTTTTGAAGTATATTTGTGTTAGTTTTCACTAATGGGACAACTTTTCCCTAAGAAATTTTTCACTAGGACTTGTACATTAAGAGAAAAAAAATGATGTACAATTGACCTTTGATGACTCATACATATGTTATGTGAGCAAAATTGATGTTTTTTAAAGTAGTTTTGTGTTAGTTTTCACTAATGGAACAACTTTTCCTTAAGAAATTTTTTCTATAGAACTTGTACAGTAAGAGGGAAAAAATGATGTACAATTGACCTTTGATGACTCATACATATGTTAGTTGAGCAAAATTGATGTTTTTTAAAGTGTATTTGTCTTAGTTTTTACTAATGGAACAACTTTTCCTCAAGAAATTTTTCTCTAGGACTTGTACATTAAGAGGGAAAAAATGATGTACAATTGACCTTTGATGACTCATACATATGTTATATGAGCAAAATTGATGTTTTTTGAAGTATATTTGTGTTAGTTTTCACTAATGGAACAACTTTTCCTTAAGAAATTTTTCTCTAGGACTTGTACATTAAGAGGAAAAAATGATGTACAATTGACCTGTGATGACTCATACATATGTTATAAGAGCAAAATTGATGTTTTTTAAAGTATATTTGTGTTATTTTTCACTAATGGAACAACTTTTCCTTAAGAAATTTTTCTCTAGGACTTGAACATTAAGAGGAAAAAAATGATGTACAATTGACCTTTGATGACTCATACATATGTTATGTGAGCAAAATTGATGTTTTTTAAAGTATATTTGTGTTAGTTTTCACTAATGGAACAACTTTTCCTTAAGAAATTTTTCTCTAGGACTTGTACATTAAGAGGAAAAAAAAGATGTACAATTGACCTTTGATGACTCATACATATGTTATATGAGCAAAATTGATGTTTTTTAAAGTATATTTGTGTTAGTTTTCACTAATGGAACAACTTTTCCTTAAGAAATTTTTCTCTAGGACTTGTACATTAGGAGGAAAAAAAGTTATGTACAATTGACCTTTGATGACTCATACATATGTTAGTTGAGCAAAATTTTTCTCTAGGACTTGTACAGTAAGAGGAAAAAAATGATGTACAATTGACCTTTGATGACTCATACATATGTTATGTGAGCAAAATTGATGTTTTTTAAAGTACATTTGTGTTAGTTTTCACTAATGGAACAACTTTTCCTTAAGAAATTTTTCTCTAGGACTTGTACATTAAGAGGAAAAAAAATGATGTACAATTGACCTTTGATGACTCATACAAATGTTATGTGAGCAAAATTGATGTTTTTTAAAGTACATTTGTGTTAGTTTTCACTAATGGAACAACTTTTCCTTAAGAAATTTTTCTCTAGGACTTGTACATTAAGAGGAAAAAAATGATGTACAATTGACCTTTGATGACTCATACATATGTTATATGAGCAAAATTGATGTTTTTTAAAGTATATTTGTGTTAGTTTTCACTAATGGAACAACTTTTCCTTAAGAAATTTTTCTCTAGGACTTGTACAGTAAGAGGAAAAAAATGATGTACAATTGACCTTTGATGACTCATACATATGTTATGTGAGCAAAAATGCTGTGTTTTAAAGTGTATTTTTGTTAGTTTTCACTAAAGGGACAACTTTTCCTTAAAAAATTTTTCTCTAGGACTTGTACAGTAAGAGGAAAAAAATGATGTACAATTGACCTGTGATGACTCATACATATGTTATAAGAGCAAAATTGATGTTTTTTAAAGTATATTTGTGTTATTTTTCACTAATGGAACAACTTTTCCTTAAAAAATTTTTCTCTAGGACTTGTACATTAAGAGGGAAAAAAGATGTACAATTGACCTTTGATGACTCATACATATGTTTTGTGAGCAAAATTGATGTTTTTTAAAATGTATTTGTGTTAGTTTTCATTAATGGAACAACTTTTCCTTAAGAAATTTTTCTCTAGGACTTGTACATTAAGAGGAAAAAAATGATGTACAATTGACCTTTGATGACTCATATATATGTTATGTGAGCAAAATTGATGTTTTTTAAAGTAGTTTTGTGTTAGTTTTCACTAATGGAACAACCTTTTCTTAAGAAATTTTTCTCTAGGACTTGTACATTAAAACGGAAAGATGCTGTACAACTGACCTTTGATGACTCATACAAATGTTATGTGAGCAAAATTGATGTTTTTTAAAGTACATTTGTGTTAGTTTTCACTAATGGAACAACTTTTCCTTAAGAAATTTTTCTCTAGGACTTGTACAGTAAGAGGAAAAAAATGATGTACAATTGACCTTTGATGACTCATACATATGTTATGTGAGCAAAATTGATGTTTTTTAAAGTACATTTGTGTTAGTTTTCACTAATGGAACAACTTTTCCTTAAGAAATTTTTCTCTAGGACTTGTACATTAAGAGGAAAAAAAATGATGTACAATTGACCTTTGATGACTCATACAAATGTTATGTGAGCAAAATTGATGTTTTTTAAAGTACATTTGTGTTAGTTTTCACTAATGGAACAACTTTTCCTTAAGAAATTTTTCTCTAGGACTTGTACATTAAGAGGAAAAAAATGATGTACAATTGACCTTTGATGACTCATACATATGTTATATGAGCAAAATTGATGTTTTTTAAAGTATATTTGTGTTAGTTTTCACTAATGGAACAACTTTTCCTTAAGAAATTTTTCTCTAGGACTTGTACAGTAAGAGGAAAAAAATGATGTACAATTGACCTTTGATGACTCATACATATGTTATGTGAGCAAAAATGCTGTGTTTTAAAGTATATTTTTGTTAGTTTTCACTAAAGGGACAACTTTTCCTTAAAAAATTTTTCTCTAGGACTTGTACAGTAAGAGGAAAAAAATGATGTACAATTGACCTGTGATGACTCATACATATGTTATAAGAGCAAAATTGATGTTTTTTAAAGTATATTTGTGTTATTTTTCACTAATGGAACAACTTTTCCTTAAAAAATTTTTCTCTAGGACTTGTACATTAAGAGGGAAAAAAGATGTACAATTGACCTTTGATGACTCATACATATGTTTTGTGAGCAAAATTGATGTTTTTTAAAATGTATTTGTGTTAGTTTTCATTAATGGAACAACTTTTCCTTAAGAAATTTTTCTCTAGGACTTGTACATTAAGAGGAAAAAAATGATGTACAATTGACCTTTGATGACTCATATATATGTTATGTGAGCAAAATTGATGTTTTTTAAAGTAGTTTTGTGTTAGTTTTCACTAATGGAACAACCTTTTCTTAAGAAATTTTTCTCTAGGACTTGTACATTAAAACGGAAAGATGCTGTACAACTGACCTTTGATGACTCATATATATGTTATGTGAGCAAAATTGATGTTTTTAAAGAAGTTTTGTGTTAGTTTTTACTTATGGAACAATTTTTCCTTTAGAAATATTTCTCTAGGACTTGTACATTAGGAGGAAAAAAATGTTGTACAATTGATCTTTGATGACTCATTAATATGTTATGCGAGCAAAATTGATGTTTTCTTAAGTAGTTTTGTGTTAGTTTTTACTAAACGATCAACTTTTACATAAGAAAATCTTCTCTAGGACTTGTACATTGAGAGGAAAATAATGATGTACAGGTGACCTTTGATGACTCTTTCGTACTTCATATCACTAAAACTAATACATATCAAGATTTACTTAGTGTTCACCAATGTTTAAACTTTTGCTTTAAAAAATTATATGGCACCGGTATATTACTCTAATGGCAAAACTATACCCTATTATCTTCCATGCAAAACCGTACTCTACCTTACCGACTCAAATGTTTACTCAAATTTCATGCTTGCTATTATTGAATTCTATACAACAGTATCTTAATAAAACCTACCTTTAACCTCCACTCAGTACTATACCCTAGTATTCAGATTCAAATCTTCAACCTTTTTGTCCCCCCCCCCCCAATTGCATATAATCCATTATATACAATACTATCTGCCTGGCAAAATTTACTCTATAATTATTGTTTGATACTACAAGCTTTTATCAAGATTCAAATCATCACTTCCTTTTTTTTACTTGTGTGCAGATATTGGAATCTATACCCCCTTTTGTCTCCATAAAATACTAAACCAAGCAATCTTCACCATGTTACGAGCGTGCAGATATTCAAAATTATTTCCTGTATATATTATATCGTAGTTATTCAAAGTTATACCACATTCTTAACAAGACAATTCTATATCTTTTTATCCCTATGCAAATCTGAATCCTAATATTTTTTTTTCAAATCTTATCCTTATCTTGCCGACAGTCAAACCTATATCTTACTATCCCAACGGCAATTTTGTTCGGCTAAATAGTATGCAATGTTTTACCCTATTAAACCCAATCAAATCTTCACCCCATTACTTAATTGCAAAGGCTGCAATCTACACCCTTTTTTCCCCATGGCAAACTTTGTTTACCTTATTAGCCACATGCAATTCTGTTTCCTTCTATACTGATTCAAATCTTTGCTCTTTTATTTGCTTGCAGAAAATCAGTTCTACGTGTTTTATCCGCAAGGTAAAACTATACCCTATTATCTCCATGCAATAAGTGGAATGTAATTTTCAACTTCTGGAATTTACCAAGTAGCGTCTCTACATGTAACCGCTAAAACCTATTACTCCCATGCAAAAGCTATACCCTATAATCTTTATGGGATTTCCACTCCATTACCCCCATTGCACGATACCCCCATAGTCAATTGCTCCCTTACCGTGCGTAAAAACAGTTTTCTCTACAGTTTACCAGCTTCTGTAATTACTCCTCATAAACAAAGAAGGTACCTGTCTACTTAAAATAATGGAGTTAAGGTAAGTCTATTACATATTCAGGCAACAATCCTAACATACAGGGAATAATTGCCAAGAACTTTTCATCCGCGCGCATGATCGAACATGTTTGGGTAAAAAGAGCCAAAAAGTGAGTTCAGGTGTATAGGTTTGTTACAACTGACGGTGGAGCAATGAAAGGAGCAACAAAGTGTGGTTCTGAAGCGTAAATTTTTCAAACACCTTTTGAAGTGAGGCAAGAGGTTGGTGTCTGAGAAAACTTTTGGTTTTTGAGATTGATTCACGCGTCGCAATTAAATTTGCTTTTGCTGTTTTTTATCTTCAGTTGCCACTGAAGTTGATATAGTTTTCTAAATAAACGCTATTGTTGGCATCAATCAAGGGGCCGCTATTTATTTTCCAGACTTCGATGCTGTTTTCATAGAAAAATTCTAAGAATGAAAATTTGAGTTTCGTCAAAATTTGTTTTTGTTTTCTTATCAAAAAACTGATTTTTTTTAGCTTTGCCCCCATTTGTCTTCCTTTTGTCTACTTGTAACTTAGTCTCAGTAATAACATGCAAAATAGCATTGTGGAAAAACAAAATTGATTCTCCTTAGTGGGTTTAATTTTCATTTAACGGTTTGGCAACTTTCTGCTGTTTTTTAATAGAAAATCGTCATTTCACTTTTGACGTAATTGTTGGTTTTCTTGTCAACAAATCAGGTTTCCGTCAGAAAAAAAAGACCGCACCACAATTTTCAAAAACATTGAGTTTTGCGGTTGTTAATTTTTTCGTTGCTTTTTTTCCCATTTTTTGCAATGTGCTTAGCTCAGCATGTTCTGTTTGTAGTTTGAAAGTTTTTAACACAACTGGTTTTCGAAGAAAAATACTTTCGGCTTTCTTTGTTAATTTTCGCATATATACGGTCATTAGCTTTGTTCGCGACCACAATCTGTTATTACCATAATAGTGCTGGATTTGAAGCCAATTCATTCAAATGAATATGTAGCCAATTCATTGTTTTGGCTATAATTGGATAGAAGTTGACTTCAGAATCTCATTTTTCGTTGTTTGGCGAAATTAAGTGCTAACTTGAAAATTGCTTTTTTTCTGCTTGAGAAATTGTATTAACTTGATTTCTTTTCTTTATAACCAAATGCTTGGCGCAGTTGATTTTCTGGTCCATGCTAAAGAAATGAGAGAATCAACCTTATGGGTATATACGTCTACCCAATTTGGAGAATTCATCAGGCATCCTTGAGGATCCAATACTCTGTTTTGCATCCAAAGTTTCCTATCTCTACCTCAGTTGGTTGGAGACAATTAAGACACGAATGTAGACGAGCGAAGTCGGCACATTATTTGCAAACGCACATTACTGAGCGTCCCTGTTTTGTTTCAAGTATCATAAACCGTCGGTTATAATTTTAATTTAGTTGTTTAAGAAAAAAACCTTTTTCAGCTCTGGGTCTTCATCATCTGAGGTGATTCCTCTGTCGCACTCGTACGTGGGTGAATGTGCTTTCCGTCTCTTCCGGTTGTTCACGTGCCAATCCTGTAATATACAAATTATTAGACTGTCATAGACAAAGTCAATTCATACTTAAATCCGGTCGAATGCAGTGCGAAAAGCCGTCACTGATTTAAACCCATGACCACTATTCAGGAGTGAAACAAGCAAAGAGAAAAAAACGACTCCAAACTGTTACCGAAAATGTCAAAACTAAGTATTATTTTAAATGGATTCAGAAGTGAGATTTACCCCTGCTTCTTAAAAAGAGTTTAAGGCCACCAGTATAAAAGAAAATAGGTTTTGAACATTATAACTAATCCTATTTAAAATATAGCTGGCAGATTGCCAGAAAATAGCCAAAATAGCTTCGTAGATCTAAAGTCTCAAAAACAGTGAAAAAAGACGGGCCAAAAAATTAGCCTTTTCATTGAAGGCTGAGATGTTACAATTTGCTTGACAATCTGTTTTAGTTATTGCCGCCTCTATTAGCTGCTCTCAAATAACCACAATTTAGAGTGACAACATTGATTTGACCTTATCTCTTAAAACAAATAAAAGTCAATTTACATTGAGGAAGTCATTTTGGAAGTGAGGTAAGTCACGTGTGACCAAAAAATTAATCACGCGACTGAACAAAACAACTCACTCCACTAAGAGCAAAAAATGACGTCACGCACGCACTTCAGTTGACATTGCATGAACGAATGAACAAAAAGCAGATTTGAAGTGGTTGTGACGTCATATGGTCGTAACAAAAATCTTGACGACGAAATAAAAAACATAGCAAGACAAGTCCTGACGTACAACTCAAAGAATTTTCAATGACTAAACAGAAAACTAGACCTATAAAGATATATGAATGAATTGGGAAAATCATTTCTTAAGAAAATCATATCAAAAAAATAAAAAAAACAGAAAATCAATGCCAAAATGCAAGGTGAACAAAAAAACCACTAGCGGGAAATGAAAATTTGGTTCAAACAAAATTATGCCTAGAACGAACTATGAATGGATTGGGAAAACCATTTTTAGAAAAAAAAATCCAAACCAAAAACTTGAAAAAAAAACAGTAAAAATCAAAGTGAATTTGCCGCATGAGAACAAAAAACAACAAGCGAGAAAGCAAAATTTTTTTCAGACACCGTTTTCTCACTCTACTTTAAAATTAGAGTGAACAAAAAATTCACGCCACAAAAGCACTCTTTCGCTCCTTTCTGGTTCGATGTGACCAAAATCACTACTCCAATTTGACTTCAAAAATTGTGAAAATGTCTGAACAGATCTTTAAAAAAAGACAGCGCCCCAATACAATTCAAATTCTTTGAACAATATAAAACATAGCAGGACAAGTCCTGAAATACAATTCCAAGAATTTTCATTGACCAAGGAAAAAACAAGATCTAGAACGGACATGAGTGAATTCGGAAAACAAAAAAAAACAGGTAAAAAAAAATAAAAGCCCAAATGCCGCATGTGACTAAAAAACAACTAGCAGGCAAGGCAAACTTGGTTCAAACAAAAGCTAGGCCCAGAATGGCCTGAATATAATTTACTTTGCTCTAAAAAGGCAAATCATAGCTGTTAGTAATGAGACTAAGCAATAAAACAAAACAAGAAAAAAAAGCAAGACTAAAAATTCAACTTTGATTTTCTGAAAAGACAATATCACCATCAAAAAACATCTGCTATGAACCCAAGCTGCCAAATATATTCCAGTATTCAACTTTTATTACATTCCTGTATTTCCATCAGCAACCTGTCATTAAATGTCGATGAGTACTCTCACTATAAAAGTCACAGAAGGCAACAGTCACAGAAGGACACAATTACATCAATTAATTGGGTCCTCAATGACAACCGTTGAGATCTGTCATCCAAGAGATTAAGTGATAAGACAGCAATAAGTACAACAAAAACTACCAAAACACAAAAAATATATAAGATTTAAAAAAAGCGAACAAGCGCACAAGTCACAAAAAGCAATAGCTATGACTTGAAATAACTTGATTTATTTAATTTAAGCTTTATTAGAAACCAATGAGACCTATCAATAATGAGACTACGAGTTGACAAAATTGAATAGAAAAACACTTAAAACTCAAAAAATTCGATAATTATTATTGAAAACAATTAGTGTCAAAGTCATAGAAAGCATTAGCTATGAACAAAAGGCGATTAAATCGATAAACTTAACCCCTACTAGCAGCATCAGAGAGCTGTCCCCAATGATATTAAATGATAATACATCAAAAGTACAATAAATACTTGCAGAACACAAAAATTCACTCAACACTTTTGAGAAAAAGTAGTGCCAGAGTCAAGAAAACCATTAGCTATTAACTCGAGCCACAACTTAGGTTCTTTTATGTTAATGGGACCTGCCATTGTTGATAATAATCGATAAGACATAATTTTTTAAAAAGTGGCAAAATCTAAAATGACTAAAAATAATGGCAAAGTCATGAAAAGTTTTTGCTGCCCCTTAATGAAATCAAGCAAAAGCAAATAGGCGCAAATAGAACACATATGTACCGTCTTAAAAGCACTGAAGGAGAGGAAATTCTGAAAACAGAAGTCAAATTGACGCATCTGAAAAAAATCCATCTCAAAAACCGCCAAATTGTTCAAACACCAGTTTCTCACTCCACTTTAAAGGTACTTTGAAAGTCACGCCTCAAAACTACTCGATTTTTGCTCCTTTTACTAATTCAGTGTGACCAAAATCACCACTCTAATTTGACTTCTCACTGAAGTGAAAAGGCCGAAAAAAGCGTAAACAGATCTTAAATAAACAGCGCACCAATACTATTCAAATTCTTTGAGATCTCAAAAAACAAGAGAATGCCAATAATAGCCCAGATGTCGCTGTGCGACTATTGAACAGAAAATAAGTAACGAGCATCTAGCCCTATTTTGTTTTTCGAAGTTGACGCCGTTTAGTTCAGCTGTACCGAGCATGTGTTTTCAAAAGCAGATAAAACAGAATGATCGAAAAATAAAAACAAGCGTAGATAGTAGGTGAAGCGAAACAAAAATCTGCTTGACGTAATAAGAACAAAACATGACCATAGCGAAACATTTGAAAGACTCGAAGCCGGAAGCTTGTCACACACGGAAAAAAACGCAGGCGCGAAAAAAAGCAAGGTGGCTTCAAAACCACATAAAAATTTTATTTGTAGCGTGAGCTTACCCTTACAACTTAATGGGGGACAGGAGTGTTTGGGGGGAGGTGGAAGGTTAAATTTCAAGAACAGCACTTCACACCATGAATATATGTCTCTTCAAAAGTTTCTGTGATCCGTACACCTAGTAAGCATGACTAGTACGGCTCTAAGAAACTTATCAGTGACTAAATTCCCTTGGGCATTACCAGTTTTAGCCCGATTCTCAATAAGAGAGTTCAAGAAAAATGGGTATTCAGACAAAAAAAAACATGAAAAAGACCAGCAGGACTCCTATAATTGCAATAAACTTGGTTTGCGAGCAATTGAAAAACGCGATAACACTTTCAGCTCAGAAAGCCGAGCAAATCACGTACAGCATGATCAACCCAGCGGCAAGGAAATTATAAACCGTCTAATGTCCGAAGAATTGCTCTCGAACGACAGGTGGGTAGAAAAATATTTGACTCCACCGGAATTCGAACAACTGACCTCCCAATCCATAACCAGACCACATCAGGCTCTTGTTTTTGCTAAGCTGTAACCGACTTTATATTAGCAACAAGCTCTACTTCGGAGTGAGAGCAATAGAGATCACTCAAAAAAGAAGAACGCAAGCGTGAAAAAGTTACTGATAAGTCAAAGAATGTTCTAGAAGAAAAGCGCAAAATGGTAAACCGAAAAATTTGCATAAAAAAGACCAACACGTTTACAATAATTGCTATGAACTTCGTTCAAGAGCAATTAATCAAGTGAAACTCAAACATCACAATTTAATTCGAAATCAAAAAATTTACTCTTAGCATTCCTTGAAACCTATCTAACAAAGCTGATCTTCTTATGTACATTTCACTGACCTTACGTACTTTTCACTAATGCAAAAAACTAGATAATCAACCGAACTGAAAAACCTAAAATACTGTCTCAAATTTTATGTACATAACAAAAACTTTCAGTAGAAATAAAGTAAACATCTGATCTCATCTCCATCCTTATAAACAAGAGTGATACGTGCATATCCCTGAACGTAAAATAAAGGCCAAAAACACCACAGTTTACAAAAACAAAACGGACAAGAATAATTTCAAATGAGGCCATCCAAGTGAGGGGGTGGACTGAGTGGGTGGGGGGGGGGGGGGGGGCACTGAGTGGATGAGGAATCGCCCTTCTTAACGTGAAGGCTCTCTAAGAGAACTTAATGCCCTCCGAGTAATAACTGTTCATCCCGTTTTTGAGGACAAGAAATCAAATGGGTCAGACGAAAAACCGGTCAAGCGAAAATTCGCTTAAAAAATACCGCAGGACTATAAGAATTGCTACAACTTCGTTTGAGAGCAATTAAAAACACTGCAAGCTAAATCTCGGTTACAGCGAAACAAATTAGACTCACAAAGAAAAAAACAGGAGCCCAGTAATTGTCGGCTGAGAGTATGAAGAAGGCTAACAATAATGCCAACTACTGTAAAAAATTTACTCTTAGTCGAGAAATTGGAATTAAATTGATACTAAGTGCTAAAATCGGTAGATTTTTAACTGTTTTTTTATAGTATTGTGGTGTCAAATAGGCCTAAAACTAACAAAACGAAAATCAATATAGCGGAGGTTAGGAATTTGAGCAAAAATGCCCCTTTAGCATTAATGTCTTTTCAGGAGCTTATAGAATTGTACACTTAGAGACTAGCAAAGCTCTAGAGCTGCGCAGCGACGTAATTCCATTCGGGCAATACTTGTTGATCCCGTTTTGAAGGAGAAACAAACTGAACAACTTCAGGCGAATAACTCACGAACGACAGGTGACTGGTTGGTTTGTTAGCATCTAGCTTAAACAAAGGTTGGCTAAAAGCGAGAGTGGGGGTAAAAACTGTAGATATGTGTGTTTAGGGGGAGGGTGCCTCCTCAAGCATTCACCAAGCAGCTTTGATGCACCTTACACTTAGAGCCCACTAAAATTCTAAGGACTGCTCAGGCTTTACGAGTTTATCCCATTTTAAAAGACAAAATTCAATCTAAATCGCTCGAACGAGCAAAATAATATTCCAGGTTCTAGCTAAAAAGTCAAAAAAGGTTAAGCAAAAAATTATAAAGGCACACACGTTTAAAACAATTGTTTCAAGCTTCGTTCGATAGCAATAAAAAGATCAAAACTACAAAAGATAATTAAGCAACTGAAAAATCAAATTGGAAGGCCGCAGAAATTATATAATTGATCTGAAGTTTGTTTTGAGAGCAGTCGAACAAAAAAAATTAGTTTGGCCGATTGATATTAGGTTCACAAACAACCAGAAACTGCCAAACCACTATAAACCTACATCAACATAGTCAGCCGAACATTAGCCGCAAAATAGACTACTGGCAATAACGCCTTAGTAAACAAAATGACTATATGACCAAAGAAAAAAGCGCTTGAAAACATTATACTGATTTCAAATTATCCTCAATTTACATACAAAGCACTGATGTCTTTCAGGCATTCTAACCTTAAAACTATCAAGTTTGGGTGACTGCTATTCAATTCGACACTAAAATTATAATTTTTTTGATTTTATAAGAATGCAGAAGTCATTTTACTGAGTGATGTAATCATAGCAGGACAGGTCTGGAAATGTTATACAAACACATACGGAAAACACAAGAGGCTCATAGCCTCATTAGAAGAACAGACTTTGATAGTAAAAGAGTATATACCAAATGAAACACAAAAAAACAGCCTGTGATAGTCAAAAGAGCAAAAACTAAAACCAAACGAAAACAATAAAAACTAACTCGCACATTTATCAAAAAAATTATTAAAACTAATAACAATATGTTAATTAAACGTTTAAAATATGCGACCTACAACAAACATAGCTGGCAGATTGCCAGAAAATAGCCGCAATAGATTCGTAGACCTGCACTCTAAAAAAACAGTAAAAAAGACAGACCAAAAAAAAATCGTCTTTTCATTGAAGGCTGATATGTTATATTTTGATTTAAAATCTGTATAAGTTATTACTGCCTCTATTAGCTGATCTCAAATAACCTTCATTTAGAGTGATACACACCCATTTGACCTTATCTCTTTGAATTAAAGTACATAAAAGTCAATTTCAAAGTGAGGAAGTCATTTTTGAGAGTGAGGTAAGTCAAGTGTGACCAAAAATTTAATCACGCGCATGAACAAAAAAACTCGCTCCACTAAGAGCGAAAAATGACGTCACACATGCAATTCAGTTGAAATTGCATGAACGAATGAACAAAAAGTGGCTGTGACGTCATATGGTCGTAACAAAAATCATGACGACGAAATAAAAAAACATAGCCGGAAGAATTCCGGAAGCGACTCGAAGAACAAACAAAACCCTAATTGCAGCTGAAGCAATTACCATTTGAATTCAACCATTAACTCATTACCTCCCCTGGTCTGATCTAAAAATTGGTGAAACTTAAACCACTGTCACCAAGAAAAAAATGCAGCAAAATTTTGTGTTGATGAAAATGTTTGATAACGTTAAAAAATCCGAAATAGAAAAGCAGGTCAAAATACTGATGGCCTAAAACAGCTGAAAGGGCTATCAATTGCCCTCAAATAATTCATGATTATGATCTCAAAAAGATCAGAAAAGCAAACGGCAGATAACAATCTTAGAAACTAATTTAAATCTTTTTTTTTTAAAAAAAAAGAATACTCAAATTTAAGGATCAGAAAACCACTATAATTACAGTTCTAATCACTGCAATTAAAACAAAAAACGGCACATACTTCTCCCTTATTCTGCATATGCTAGACAACATGATTTAAAACTAATTCAAAAATTAAAATAATCATAGAAAAGACAAGCAGCAGAAAAATGTTCAAAGGCAAAAAATCGTTTAAATTAACACCAAGGCCGGAAGGAAGTTGCAGTAGATAGTATTAAGTAGAGCTTTTGGAAAAAGCTGGCTAGCAAACTCTCAGTACTGCCTTGTGTTTAATGAAAAGAATTTGTTTTAATTGCAAAGAAATGACGAAAATCTAAGAAAATGCTGAAATCATTCAATTTTTTAACAACTGAAACAACCAAAAATAAATGTGCCATAAAAAGCTGCCAGGACAAAACTGAAAAGATACTAACTAGAATGATAAGAAAATGGACACAATATGAGGAACACCGTAATAAAAACACATTCTTGATTTTTGAAAGTCAAAAATAAAAAAAAAAAACAAAATTCAAGAAAAACGAATACATTTCATTGTTCAGCATTAGAGACATAGAAAAGATAACTAGTCGTCCAATATAAAGATCTGTTCTCCTGAAGTGAGCAAAAAATAAGAAAAACCAGATATCAAACATACGAAACATTAAATATTTTACAGAAAAAGGTCAAAAAACTTTTAATACAGCTTTCATGAAAAATGGAAGCTGAAAAAATCAATATACCAAAAATAAAAATAGGTGCCAGGACAAAGCTAGAATGATACTAACTAGAATTTTAAGAATATGGGCACAATGTAAGGAACACCGTAACAAAAAGGCATTCTTGTTTTTTAAAAAGTTAAAAATCAAATTAAAAAATCAAGAAAAACAAATACAGTTCACTGCTCAACATTCGAGACCTAGAAAAGATAACTAGTCATCCGATACAAAAATCTATCCTCCTGAAGAGAACAAAAAAAGGAAAAAGCAGAACTCAAAAATATAAAACATTGAAACATTTTGCAAAAAAAAAAATTATCAAAAAACTTTTAAGACTGCATTTACGAAAAAGCTTCAACTGTTTTTCGAAAACTGAACTCCAAAAAATGATTGAATTTTTATTAAAACGCAATTAAAGTCCCTCATGTTGCACAAAAAGACTATTTCTAGTAATTACAATCAAAATACAAACAAAAAACTGACAAAAATCGGGAAAAAACTACCAAAATCGGATTAGCATATGTACAATTTTATAAAACAAAAATACACCGAGGTAGAGAGAGGCGTTAAGTATGAATTATCAAAGGGAAGTTGCCAAATGAACTGATTTTTGACAAAAAGACGGTTAAATGATCTAAGAATGAAGTAATTAATAGAAAAAAGTCAAAAATTAACTAAAAAATCAAAAAATATGTGCCAATTTTCAAATTGAAACCCATATTCAGGCTCTGCAAAACACTGTGGCATCAATCTCCGATGTTGGCATTTCAATATAGTATCGAATAAAAATTATTTCTACAAAAAACCAAATTGCAAGCAAAAAAAATTGGCCACTTAGACGAAAAAACGGCTAAAAACTGTTATCTATATATGCCATTCAGTCAAAAACTACTTTTCAAAGTCAAAAAGTCATTCACTAAACGTAGCGCATGATCAAAAAACTTCTCTCGCTTAGCGAAAATTTGTTCACCAAGACAGCTTTTCTCACTTTCGCTTTTAGGTCAAAATGCCGCTTGAACAAATCTACTTCCTGTAAAAAAAAAAAAACCGAGAGAAAACCAATACTCCTCTTCGAGTCGTAAAAAAACCAAGAGAAGGCCAATAATAGCCTCAGCTATCGCTGTGCGGCTATTAATAAACACCATATTTGAAGATCAAATGCCCGACAAAGTAAAAGGATAAGTAATTTGGCCAAATTCGCATTTCGCTGAAGGCTTTGACAGAAGTGCTACCTTGGTCATTTAGAATCATAACTACGACCTAATAGAAAATATATCTAAAAAATTGTAAAATACAATCAAGCCATCGCGCAGCAAAAACGGCAAACGAAGTAGCAATCAAAAACCATTTTGTTTTGAAAAAATGGCATCAACGTCAAAAATCCTTTAGTTACAAACTAGAGCGGTTAAATATATGACAATTAATTGCAATAGAAAGCCAATGGGTCCTGTCGAAACTTAGATTAAGAGATTATAAACTATAAAGAACAACAAGCACGGTCAAAACAAAAACAGCAGCTCTTTTCTCTTTTGAAAATCATTGTTCTCAAAAGAGAAAAAACTTATCAGCTGCCAACTGGAGGCATGAAAAAGCTTCAGTTTTAATTGTTTAATTAGCAAGTCTGTGAAATTTGTCAAATACCACAAAACGCAGGCAACCCCGGAAAAAAATCAAACATCTTTTGAACGAATCTTTCGCTAAAACAGGTATTGAAATGGCTATATTTGAAATAAAAACATGATACAGATCAATTTGAATCGCACTAAAAAGACAAGAAATAAACAGAACTGTCATTAACGCGATTGAGCAATAGGAAAACAAAAGGAACTTGAAAAACTCTTAAAACTCAAAATATCGTTAATAATTTTAAAACAAGTGCTGTCAAAATCGTTTAACAGAACTAATTTGTATTAACCAAAGCTTCGCAGCGCCAGTGAATCCCGCCATTAATGACATTAAGTGCCAGTACAATAATAATAACAATAAAAACGGACAGAGCTTCAAAAACGTAACAAATGACAAAGACCTTTAATTATACTCAATTATGCCCTATTAGAGTGTCTATGAGACGGACCGTTTGTGAGATTAAGAGACAAGACAACAAAAAGCACTATCAACTTGGACAGACCTCAAAACTTCACTATTATTTTATGAAAAAGTCGTAGAAACCCCTAGCTGCCCTTAAATTAAATCAAAAATTAAAAGTATGCAGCATAAGATATCTTCTCAAAATCCTGACCTAAGATCCCGCTAAAAACAGTGATCAGAATTCAAAGTGCCACGTTATTATGATAGGATTTTCCACTAGACATACTCATGTTTCTTAAGGTCAGATACAGTGATTTCCATCAATGCCAATATGCATTAGAGATGATAATAAGACTTTTAACAGTACAAGTAGCGCGCATCTAAAATTCGGCTTTATGCCGTTTCAATTTGAATTCGTTATTGACTCTGTTCATTTTAGATTGCTCTGCTGAGCAACCACTGTTTCAAAAAGCAGTTCGAGCAGAATGAGAGAATAGTGATCCTAGCCTAGATAAGTCAAATAGATTTTATGTAAAACGTGGAAAAAGCGGCAAAATGAGGTTACGCAAAACAAAAATATTCTTACTTTACGAAGTAGCGAAACAAGGACTGAAAACTCCGAATTCCACTCGAACTAAAACGTAAATAACGCACTAGCCAGCCACTAACAAACCTATTTACTTTATTAAGATAGTCAATTTAAACGCCAAACCAGGGAAAAAATTAGAAGGGAAAAGTGAAATGCGATTAATATTTTCTTGGATTTATTTCAGAAGTTCCTACTCAAGTTCCTACAAAGCCAACAAACTGCTATCAACAATCAGAAGGTCAAAATAATTATCACTAGCCACGGGGGTGCACCGGGGGCTGATGGGGGCAACACTGGCTCGGGGGGGGAACAGCGCGGTGGGGGGTGGAGGCAATAGTGGGGGTGGGTCAACAGGGGGGGGGGGGGGGGGGTGTCCCAACCTCTAAAAACCGCCCTTCACACAATAAGTATAGGTCTCCAAAGCAGTTTGAGCTGAAACAGAGCTGAAAGGCTCTAAGAGCACTTAATGCCCGCCGGGCGCTACCTGTTTATCCCGTTTTTGAGGACGAAAAGTCAAAAGCGTCAGACGAAAAATCGGTCAAGCGAAAAATCGCATAAAAAAGACCGACAGGACTAATATAATTGCTACAATCTTCGTTTGAGAGCAATTAAAAAATACTCTGCATTCAAACTCTATCTAAAAGCTAATATATGATTGAGATGGTCAAAAGTGCTCCCAAATGTACAGTTACTTGTTAATGAGTTAGAAACACCACTTTACCCTAGTAAAACTAAACAAAAACTGCTTCGAACCAGCCGCACGTGATCAAAAAATTAGGAGCGCTACAACAGCCGGCTGAGAAGATGAGGTCGTCTATTAAACTAAATAAAACACTAAAACCTGTTATGATACATTTTAACTTAGAGAAAGAATTGCTTGATACAATTTTCATTAACACTAACATCGTCAACTTGACTTTCATCATCAGCCAGATTTGCATAATCAAGTTTTGGTTTCCCGAACAGATCCGATCCTTTGCCCTCATCCCACCTGTTCTCGGCTGACTTATTTCCGAAAACATCTTGCAAACTTTGCTTCTTTTTAGCTGATTCGCGACTCTTTTCCGCAATTCGCTTCGACTTTCTCGTGGGAGTTGTAACTATGCATATTTCATTATCGTCACTAGTTCCTGCATCTGTAGGAAATACAGCTTCATCAAAAAGTGTAGAAGCTCTGCTTCGATCTCTGGGACCTTGGTCACTGCTAAAAGCGCGTTTAGCATTTGGATTTCTGCGAATAGGCGATAGAACTTTTCGTTCGGATACCGAGAATTTCTTCTTTTTCAGTGTGGAGGTAGCATCAGATTTATCAAGTTTGCTAGAAGGAGTTTTGAGCCGATTTATTTGACTCTCATTGTTATCACTGAAACGCAACAGAACAAAAAGTGAAATAGAGAATTTCAAAATGCAAAGAAAGTACGTTTGAAATGTACAGAAATTACTATCAAAATGTACGGAAATCAGGTCAAAATTCATTTCTTTGCAAAGATTATGGAGTCTTTCATTTCATCGTCAGGTATAAATCACATTTCAAGGATTAATTGAAAATTTCAGCTCATCAATTTTGAACTCAAGTATGCAGCCTAGGTCTGCCTTCGGTCGAATCCTGTATGAATGCGGTAGCACAAGAAGCAAAACTGTGAGCTTACATGTTCTTGAAAGACACTTCATCATCTATCTGATGATTGTTTGTACCATTTTCTAGAAGAACCTCAGTTTTGTTCTTCACTTGTTCCTCCAAATCCACCAGGTTCCCATTCTCGTCCACTTCACCTGCTGACTCAAATACTCCTTCATCCTTCTCCTCCTCTTCATCCGTTCTCTTCTGCTCCTCAATTGTTAAGCGATCAATTCTATTCAACGATGACTTGTGTGGAGTTGCGTCCAGCATGAAGTCTTCGCTGTAATATCAAGCAATGCCCTTTAAATTAGAATTGGAATCTCAAAACAATTCTTTTTACAACACATGAGCATTGAGAATTTCTTGAATTAGCACTTTCAAGTAAAAAAAAGTTGTACATCAGAATCACAAAAGTAAAGTCAGATCAGCACCTCTAATTTTCCAAAAAAGCTGCTGAGAAATATTTAATTTGAGAAAAGATATGGCTTGTATGTTAGGGTTATGCTCGATACATGGAAAGCGGTTCGACGCACCTGATTTTTTTCCTCAAAATTGAAAAATAAGTCCAGGTGATTGCAAAGATTACCGCCTGGAGCACAAATTGGATGAAATTACAGCGCAAGCAGTTTGCTCCTAGGGAATGACTGCAATTATCATTCTTTATATTTTCTAATTTCACAACCAAATAAACCGAAAGTTTCAGTGTCACAACAATACTAACATGGTGGGTTCTTCAAAAGCATTAGCTGATAGTCCAGGCAAGTCACAACCTTCGTGGACAACGTCCGTCATTGACAAGTACTTGGAAATATGGACACTTCTGAAATCTTTTTTCAGACTCAAATCCCTCACTTGATATCTCTTCAAGTGCACTACCAAAACACGAGGTAGATGAACAATTTTATGGGTCAGCTTTGCTTCTTTGCTGCCGCAACGGTCACATGTGTACTCTAAAGTCTCATCCTCAAAATAGGCGTTGACAAGTTTTGGGATTGATGCACAAATTGAGTTCGTTGATTCTCTGAAATCATTGATGTGTTTGTGATTAACATTCCATTTCGTCATTCCATTGGAACAAAAGACAAAAGAAATGATGTATTGATGTAACTACAAATATCAGAGACGCCGCTATCAAATTTTGAACAAAAAAGATTGGGCAAATTGCCGGAAATTAGCCGCCATTGATTCCAATAACCCTCTTTGGTATTAAAAGAACCGAATAAAAATTGATTGCACAAGAAACTTTTCAAAAGTGCGAGTTGTTTTCATTTTTATTGGATTTAGTAGTTGGACATACTCCTGTTTCTTAATGCGAGGCTACAGCGATTGGTATTCATACCAATCAACATTACACCTGGTAAGTTAATTTATCCCGCTTCTATTTCTGATTTCATTTTTCATTCAGTTTAGATTTTCTTGCTGAGCTACTGCTGTTTAAAGGCACTTTCAGAAGAATGAGAGAGAGAGAGTGAAATTAGCCTAGAGAAGTCAAAACCTTCACGCAAAATGTCAAAAAAGCCAAGATGAGGTAAATAGCAACAAATTTTTGCCTTACAAAGTGAAAAAACAAAGCGAGAAAAGTCCTGAACTACAATTCAAATAAATTTACATGACTAAAAAACTGGACATATAAATGACTAGGATTGGATTTAGAAAACAATTCTAAAAACCGATAAAAACTCGAAGAACAGGTAATAGCCAGCAGAGACAAGTGAGCAAAAAAACCCGCTATCTAGAAAAATTTTTTGTTCTAACACTAATTTCTCACTTTAAATTAAATTCGAGTAAAAAAAATTCAGGTCACAAAAACCACTCGATCATGAAACCATGAAAACGAGTTAACAGAAATTCAGGTCACAAAAACCACTCGATCATGAAACCATGAAAACGAGTTAACAGATCAAAAAAATAGATGAAGAGTTCCGGAAACGACTGAAAGTGTCGTCTCGGGTCTGCCAAAAAAAACCTTTTCAAACCCAACACACAATGGAAATTCAAAAACGCATTTATTACAGAAAAATTCAATTATTGCCTCATATAATAGAAGTCTACATAAGAACGAAAATCCAACTGAGACCCTCAAAACATAAACGCAATAATGGGAAAGACCTAATAGGCTAATAAACCTGTCTAATTTTTGCAAAAAAAATCAAAGACTGCGAAAAAATGACAAGAAGTAGTTCAAAAACAATTTTTTACACCATCGCAATTAGTTAATTCTCAATGAATGCTATCAAACGAACCAACGGTCAAAAATTTGCTGAAATGATCTTAAAAAGGATTAATAACCAAAAAGCTTACCACTATCAACACTTACTTAAAAATATCAGTATAGCTCACTGAAACCTCTTAACCATAAGATAACAGTAAAAACGAAAGATCTGCTGGCAAAAGCAGCACGCGAAAAATAATTGGTCGCTTACGGAAAGTTTTTCACAACTCAATTTTCCGCTCTCTCGTGGTTTGAACACAAACAGCGGTATGAACAAAAATCCACACTTTTTACTCATATGTAATTTTGTGTTCAATAATCAATTCACTCCAATTTCACACATCTCCCTGAATCAAATTCACTGCAATAAAACTGATTAAAAAGACTTTTTCAGTACTCCTCTTCTAGTCGTGAAAAAGACAGCGCTCCAATACAATTCAAATTCTTTGAATAGTTAAAACAAATAACCGGCTAACGTTGGTCGATTTGCTCTCAAACGACCCACGAGCGGTTGGCTTCGTCAGTAGCTAGCCACAGTTTAGTTAGGCTAGCCTTTGAAGGGGGTGCGAGGTGAGCGCAGCGGGTGGGGTGAACCAGGTGGGTTGATGGGGGGTCAACTTCTAAGAACCTCGTCATACCATTAGTATAAATCTCTAAAATAGTTTCTGTCAATCGCATACTTAGTGAGCTGAAAGGCTCTAAGAAAACTTAATGACCACTGGGCGCTACCTGTTAATCCCTTTTTTGAGGACGAAAGTCAAATTGGTCAGACAAAAAAGTGGTCAAGCGAAAAATCGCATTAACAAGACCAACAGGACTAATATAATTGCTATAAACTTCGTTTGAGAGCAATTAATTGGGAGCGCATTGCTAGACTAGCCTAAAGAGTCTTGGCGGGGCGGGCGCTGAACCGTAAAATGGGGGTTCAAAATCGCTTTTCAAACCATGCGTATCTGCGTCCTCGAGCGTCCCTTAGTTATATCGTTGAACTGGAGCTTAGTGAAGCTCTGAGGGATACTTAATGCCCTCGGGCGTTACAAATTTATCCCAATGTGTTCAACGAATAGTTAGATAACTCAAGCGAAAGAACCGTCTATGAAAAAACGTTCAGGATTAAATGTGTCAAAAAGACAAGCCATACACGTGTACAACAATTGCACCCAACTTTGTTCCAGAGCAACTATACATAGCCCGTAGATTGCTTAAGAAACAGCAGCTCAAATTGGTTCCCCCGACTTCTATCACGTTTCTTTCAATCAGATCGTCGGCATTTCAAGTAATCGATCCGACGAGATATTGATTAAGCATAACCGACTAACGTCGGGCGAATTGCTCTCAAACGACAGGCGAGCAGTTGGCTTCGGTAGTAGCCAACTGGGGCTTAGGTAGGGATGCATCAGTGAACGGAGTGAGGGGGGGGGGGGTGACAGAGGGGGTCAAACTTAAGAACCGCCCTTCACACATTGAAATTGACTCCTCAAAAGAGTTTCGGCGAATCGCATAATTAGAGACTAGTAAGGCGTAAGGCTCTTAGAGCCCTCGCCTTATTGACCTCCGAGCGCTACCTGTTTATCCTGTTTTTGAGGACGAAAAGTCAAATGGATCAGACAAAAAATCAATCAAGCGAAAAATTGCATTAAAAAGACCAAAGGACTAATATAATTGCTACAAACTTCGTCTGAGAGCAATCAAAAAAGATCAATGGGATCAAAATAATTGCAGAATTAAAAATAACTGCAGCGAAATTAAAACTTAAGGTTCGACGAATCCGGTAATCCACAGCAACGTTAGAACAATCTACTATATATTGAGCACAGAACTAACTTGATTTCAGGGAGGTTAACGGAGAGGATGAGCATTTTCTCCTCCTGGTCCAAAGCGAGAGCACATGAGGTGCATTTGATTGTGTGTCTCACAGTTAGCTGAAAATTGGAGTTTACTGGGCAAGCAATAGAGTCCGATGACGATAAGATTGATTTGACAGGAGAGTTGCAAAATGCTGGCTTCATAGATTGATTTTCATTGATCCGGACCACTTCTTCGCGGAGAATGTCCAGGAACAAACTGAGAAACTCGTGTGCATCCTGAAAGAGGATAAAAAGCCGCTACCTAGTATAAATATTGCCAATTTACCCTTTCAGCGTACAGCTATGTTGTTCTAATATATAAGCTATATATAAGCTCAATTTGAACCGATATTTTAATGTGTCGCCTGGCATTTACAATAGCAAAAACATAGCTGGCAGATTGCAAGTAGCCGCAATAACTTCGTAGATCTGCAGTCTCAAAAAAAAAAACAGTAAAAAAGACAGACCAAAAAAAATCGTCTTTTCATTGAAGGCTGATATGTTATATTGTGATTAAAGATCTGTATAAGTTTTTGCTGCCTCTATTTGCTACTCTCAAATAACCTTCATTTAGAGTGACACACCCATTTGACCTTATCTCTTCGAATTAAAGTAAATAAAAGTCAATTTCAAAGTGAGAAAGTCATTTTACAGAGTGAGGTAAGACAAGCGTGACCAAAAATTTAATCACTCGAATGAACACAAAAATCGCTTCCGGTTTCGGCGTGATCAAAATCACTGATCTAATTTGACTTCAAAAATCATGAAAATGTGTGAACAGATCTTAAAACATAGCCGGAAGAATTCAGGAAGCAACTCGAAGCATCAAAACTTCAACAAAAACCGTAATTTCAGCTGAAGCCATTGCCTTTTGTATTGAATCATTAACTCATTGCCTCCCCAGGTCTGATCTACAAATTGGTGAAAATTAAACTACTGTCACCAAGAGAAACAACACGCAGCAAAATTTGATATTATTGAAAACATTTGGCAACGTTAAAAAAGTGCGAAAAAATTAGGATCGTCAAAAAACTGATAGGTTGAAAAATCTGACAGGTCTAACAATTGCCCTCAAATAATTCATGATTTTAATCTCAAAAAGATTGCGAAAGCAAACGGCAGATAACAATCGTAGAAACTAAGTTGAATTTTTCAAAAAAGAATGCTCAAACTTAACAATCAGAAAACCGCCGCAATAAGATTTCCAATCAATGCAATTAAGAAAAAAAACAGCACATACTTCTTTCTTGATGTATATATTCTAGACAACAAGATTTCCCATTAATTCAAAAATTAAATTAATCATAGAAAAGACATAAGCAACAGAATAATAATCAAGGGCAAAAAATAGTTTAAAAACAATACCAAGGCCTCAAACAAATTGCAATAAATAGTAATTAGTGGAAGACTTGGAAAAGGCTTTCTAGCAAACTCTCAGGACTGCCTTATGGTGAATGAAATCAATTGCAAGCCAAAGAAATGACGAAAATCTAAGAAAAAGCTGAAATCATTCAATTTTTAACAACTTAGAAATCATTATAACGAATACAAATGTAGGTTCCAGGACAAAGCTAGCAAAATACAAACCAGAATGTAAAGAATATGAACAAAAAGATAGTAACAGAAAGACTAATTCTTGATTAAGTTAAAAACGAAATTAAAAAAAAACAAGAAAAACGAATACATTTCCTTGTTCAGCATTCGAGAGATAGAAAAGACAACAAGTCATCCGAGACCAAGATCCATCTTCCTAAACTGAACAACAAAGAAAAACCAGAATTCAAACATACGAAACATTAAAACATTTTTGCAAAAATTGTTCAATAAATTTTTGAGGCTGCACTTATGAAAACAGATTTTAACTTTTTTTTCAAAAAGTTAACGGAAAGAATGATTGAATTCTTATTGAAACGAAACTAAAGTCCCTCATGTTGAAGAAAAAGACTATTCCTCGTAATTAAAACCAAAATATAAACAAAAAAATGAGAAAAATTGGAAAAAAACTACTACCAAAAATCGGATTAGCAAATGTACAACTTTATAAAAACAAAATTACATCGAGGTAGAAAGAGGCGTCGAGTATATGAACTATCAAAAGGAAGTTGCCATATTAACTAATTTTTGACAAAAAAGACGCCTGAAAAATCCAAAAATGAAGAAGTTACTCGAAAAAAAACAAAAATTAACTAAAAAATCAAGAAATATGAGCCAATTTAAACTTCAAACGAATTTTCAGGCTCTGCAAAACACTGTGGTATCAATTTCCGAGATTTGCATTTTAATATAGCATCAAATAAAAATTACTTCTACAAAAAAACCAAATTACAATAAAAACGACCCCTTGGACGGAAAAACGGCTAAAAACGGTTATCTATTTGTGCCATTCAGTCAAAAACTACTCTTCAAAGTCAAAAAGTCATCCACTAAACGCAACGCATGATCAAAAAACTTCTCTCCCTCAGAAAAATTAGTCCACAGGGCAATTTAACTCACTTTCGCATTTAGGTCAAAACATGGTCTGAACGAATAGTACTTCCGGTAAAAAAAAACCTTAAGAAAACCAATACTCCTCTTCGAGTCGTAAAAACAGACAGCGCCTCAATACAATTCAAACTCTTTGAATGGTAAAAAACCAAGAGAAGGCCAATAATAGCCCCAGCAATCGCTGTGCGGCTATTAAAAAGTGAGACTCAAGGAAGAAAACAATAGTTATTTGCGTTCGAAATGTCTAAATTTTAAAGAGCAAATCGATGCTAACGAAGATCAAATTAACTTCAATTACTTGACATATCACGAAAACTATTGTTAGTACATCCAAGTCTCTCAAAAGCAAGAATAACTAAATGGCTTATAGCATTGTGAAAATCATTGAATAATTCTCTCTTAAATATTTCTATTTATCCATTTTTTATTGCGCCATCAACAATTAGTTGCACCAACAAATTGAGATGGGATTTTAACTCACATTTTGTCTGAAACCAGAGAATTGGGTCTCAACAGATGCTACAGCAGTTTTGAGAGAGTGAAGAAATTGCCTTCTGCTATCGAGTGATCCCTCTTTGCATAGGCCTTTGTCTCGCCGCATTTTGTCAGCCAAGAGCTTGATCAGAACTCTGAAATTAATCTTGTTATTTTTAGCTAAAACCTCTTGGAAATATACCCCTAAACTTAAATATTTGTAGGATTAACCTCTTACGAGGAGCACAAAAATACATTGACACTTCAGCAGCGACCGGCTGTAGGACGATAATCAAATATTGGTTTCCTTGAATTTCAGTGTCACCTTAATAATCAAACCTCAAAACCAAGAGACGACCGTTATAAAATCCCATTTACCTGTAAAGCTGTGTTTTAGCACCTGACGACGACCCAGCAACAATCGACGACTCATTTTCTTTGTTTTCGTTCAACACGTGATCAAACTCGTCTAATGCTGACTTGAACATCGACAAAACAGGCGGTAACGATATTTCATGTCTCACCGCTCTCACATGTTCTGGACGCATCAAATCGCATTGGAATGATGGCACAGCTAATAATGCCTGAAGGACTGAATTCATGTAGCAAGTGTTGCCCAAATTAACAAAGCTGAAACATACAATCAGCCCATTGCAAAACAGTAGAATTCTCGAGAAATATTTTCCATAACCAGTAAAATTCTGGAAAGCAAACTTTACTCAAATGCAATTTTGTCGCAACAATCATCCCGAAAGTTTCTTGACTTGCTGTAAAACCCATTTAAAATGAGAAGCACGTGTAAATAGACTACAGCTTTCTAGAACAGTCGAGAGGTTTTCTGATTATAAATGATGATTCTAATTTTATGAATACAATAATCTAATAAATTTTACAAATACATCCGCAAATTGCCGGTAAACATCCTCTCTTAACTTTCATGACTTCTATTTCAACTAAAACAGTGATAAAAATACACATAACCATGTAATAAAAGGTGTTTTCCGAAAATACTACCAAGAATTTGCAGTAAGAACGTGACAGTTTGGTTCCAATCAATAACTAGGTTTAATCTATCTCTTTAATGGGAGGGTGTAACGTCCTTAATTTACTTTTGATATGTTAACGGATATATTCCTGTTTTTTATACTTTTACATTATGACTTGCTACTATACTTTCTAAGCTATATATAGACTTCACTTTTCTGCCTTATCAAGATGAGAAAAGATTTGTTTGTTTCATTAATATCCTGTAAAAATTACGTTAATAACTTTGAGTATTAACATAATACCCCCAACCCCCCCCCCCCCCTCCAAGTCAAATTACAGAGGTTGGAGGGGATTATGATTAATACCAAATAGCATTTCGTTTTTCGATCTCGACTGTAATTTTTATAGCTCTTTATATGTGAATTGAGCAAAGCGCAAAATGAAAAATATCCTGGTGCATATTTGAAGCGAACGAAATTTTATAGAAACTTAATTTTATATGATAGTTCAAATATTCAAAGAACTCAACAACAGAAAAGTTTGCAGACAAAGCTGGTATATTGCCAGAAAAAAGGTGCCATAGCTTTGGTGACCATTAGCCTCAAAATCCCAAAGAAAAAAAATTTTCCTATTACTTCTTGTGCGGCCATTAATTGATTCAAACTTATGTACTGTAAAGCTGCCCTCAAATAACCTTGAATTATCAGTTGATATCTCAATTGGTCTCAACACTTCCAATTAATGTACACAACAATTTTGAGAGAGAAACAGTCATTTTGTGAGTGAGGTCAGTGAATTTTCCTTTCAAACCTTAATGTCTAGCCTGGATTGAACATGCCCTCGCTCACCACGGGCAATGAAAGCTAGATCACGCATAAACCGCACTTAAAAATGCAATAGCAATAAACTACTAATTAGGTTTTCGAGGGAATCTATCAAACGTCGCATCGAAAATCTGTGACAAGAAAAAAAATAAGCCAAAATTAACAAACAACCAACTTGTAATAGGTTTACCTTTTTCTGATTGCGAATGATCAACTTAGATCGTTAATCTGAGTTACGTCCAGGCAATAAAACACACCAAAAAATCTGTACATCAAAAGACCCAAAACTTTCAGCCTCATGCCCTGCTGATAACAACGGCTTCACATCGACCCTAGTCTTCTGCGTTACCAAGAAATCATCTGAAGACAAATTCAATGCACTTAAATTCTTCAACTAATATCTCCAACTCCTTGCTGCATTGAAACTTTTATCATAATTACTGACTCAACGGTTGCGAAGACTCACCCATCAACTTTCGAACCGGTTTCTTCCACATTTGTATCCGAGGTTGAGGAATTTGTAGTAGTAAGTGGGGATGGTTTGGCTGTCACACCACTCCACGAGGTACTGACATCGAAAAGGTTTGTCTGTACACCTCTGGAAAAAATGCCAACAAGTTTATAAAATATTATGAACTTCAAACAATTCTATATCTGCTTCCTTGCAATTTTGACAAAATTCATTAACAAACAGTAAATCGGTCGACACAGCGAAGTGCTTTTCTTCATTTCAAATTTTTACATCAATGCTATCTGTTTCTTCCAATGAAGTAAAGAAAAACGACCAAAAAGTCCAAACAGAAGTTTAATTATAGCTATTTTGAGGAAACAACATATGATCAGTATCTAAGTACAATTCCCGAGCAAACGAGCATTTACTATCTGTAGCAATCTCAAAAATTGAACAAATTATACTGGCCTTGCTTTTGGAACAAGTACTTTGTTCTCCGTTGTTTCACCTCTCGAAAATGGAGATTTAATGTTGACGTCACTGCTATTTAACTGGAATTTGCCATAGAAGCTGGAACATTTTGATGAACTTCTAAAATCAAGCACATAAACTGATATCTAAAGCACCTCAAAAATTTGAACACATTTTTTTTCTCTCAAAATTTATTTAACGAGATTAACGGAATTAACACATTGCAGAATATAGCTGCGAAATAGACTGTTTCTATAGAAACAGACACAGAAATGAGTTCAAAATCTAGTCACGCAAATGACGTACGCCATATACCATTTGATTGGCGCGTGAAACTTTAATATTCATCATTTTCAGCTTTACGACAAAAAATATAGCCGAAAGACTTCGGAAACGAACCGAAGGCCAACTTTCACACTAATAGCCGAAAGCCTTCTCGTGCCAACTTGCAAAATGCATAAAATTCGAAAAAAATCAAACACGCAAAAAGAAGTTAAAATCAAACACTACGAAAAGCAACAGATCAGAGCACACAAAAATTGAGCATACAAAATGTCCTTGGAGCGAATACTATACGGAGAGTTTAAAAAAGTGAAAACTAAAGTGGTCGGAGCTTTATTTTCTTTTTACTTAGCTGTTAGGTATTGGGGTGGGGTTGTGCTCTGTGACAAGGTGGGGTACGTCAAACAAGGGGTACTGTACTAAATTAAAAAGGTTAAAATGGCAAAACCTTCTCAAACTTACGTTTTAACTTCAAAAAATACCGATCTTATGTCTTGTCGTCTTCTGAATTTCTGCTAGGCTCAACAGTGAGGGGACTCTGTCGCCCAGAAGAACAATCAAATAAAATAAACCAAAGGTTTTGAATTGGTGAAGCAAGCGTTACTTTGTTACTCTGCGATTTCCCCTCTTCCACTCTTGTATGCTGTTGCAAATTAGATTGCCTTGAAATAGGTTAATTCACAATGGGGCTCGTAAAATCAATTCTAGTTAAATGGATAACGAATGTAAAAAATTACTTGCACATCAATGGAAAGGACAAACTCAAAGACAATTTATAATAGTATTTAAAATAATAATACCAATATCCGTGGTTCACTTCTCATGTGAACTAAATCAAAAACGCTCACAGTATCCCAACTGGTATTGCGATTACAAACTTCCGGAGTTCAATCTCACTCTCAATCTCTTCTTTGCTTTTCACACTCTTGTAAAGTTTAGTCCCACTAAACCAACTGCTTTCTCTCGCTTGTGCAAAAATCTCTCCTGTGTCCAAACTTCTGCTGTGTCTCAACATAATTGCTTCGACCCTCTCTCTGATCTCTCACCGTGTCACTTCAATTTATACTCAACCAATACGCTCTTATCTTAAGCAAACAAACATTAATCTCTTTAGTAAACATTGCAACTTGCCTTTAAAATCTGTCACAATCTGTAGGAGGGCTCTGTTTGCTATGCAAACAACCAATATCAAATTATGCTCTGTCATTCAACTGCTTTCAACCATCGTTCAATTTTCTCCTTATCTTAAGTACACGACCTTTGGACTCTTATGTAAACAAATCCACTCCAATTTATCTCATATATGCACTTGACATGTCAATCAGTGTTTGCTTAGTAAAAATTGAACCTTACTGTGAAATGTTTTTATTCCTCTATTTCCGCTATCAAATTAACTGGCTGCAATCAATCCCTGTCAAAACTTGTCAAAAATCATGTGTTGAATAAATAACTAAACTCAACCCCAAAAACCAAGAGAAATTGTTATTTCCAATCTTGAAATCATTTCATGCAATTCCCTGTTATTATACATGCCTAAAATTCTAATATTCCTTAAAGCCTAAAATTTCACCTCTAGGGGTCTTCTAAAGGTCACCCGTCCAAAATGAGGGATAAAGTTGAAAACTAACTATTGTCACGGAAAGTTCTCTCATAGTTGCACCTACTCACAAAATTTCATGGCCTAACTCCCTCTAGAGCACGAGCAATAACCGCGCACACTTTTCGTCGACCTCCCGGATGATCCCAAAATTCAACTTATTAACTCGCGAACTAATAGTCAAAACGTCTTCGGGTAAAGCTTTATAGTAACTATAGGGTGCCAACAACTTGCCTGCCAAGTTTCATGAACAACGGATCAGCCGTTGCGAGTCGTTTGCAATTTAAAAAGTTTTAACGAGTCGTGGGTGCCGAAACCCGAAAAATCCGAGTTCGTCAAAATTGACCGGGGTGGTTATTTTTTGTCACTAACTGTCTCAGTTTATCATATTAATACCATTTCAAAGCCATTCGGCCGCTCAAAAAGGCCAATTTCCGGTTTTCGGCACTCGGGTTGTCCCGAAGCACCAACTTCCGGTCGGAATCTGGGATTGAAAATATCACCAATCGAAAGCCCTTGAAAAGTTACACTAACCCTCCAAAAATCATAGGGCTACTACCAATACTCCACGCGCAATTCAAATTTTACGTTCCGCAGCAGCGGCGTGCGCTAGTTCCGTGCAGTTTTGTCTGGGGTCAAATCTGACATTATAATCGGATTCCTCGTACCCAAATTAGTCTATCCCCCAATTTTCAGGTCAATCCGACTTCAACTTCTCGAAAAAATACTATTTCAATTTAGGTGCTAACTACCTTCCTGTGATAATTACCAGTATACTCAAAAATTGCCATTTTACATCCTAAACCCTTCCCAAGATCGTGCAAAGCCCTTAATTCATACGTGCATTACATTACGACTGATTAATCGCCTTATTTCTGACTCAAACATTCACAGTAAAATACCTAAAAGCCTTCAAATCACGCTACTTCCGGTGTTAATAGCGGGAGGTTGGGTGGTCGGATTCGCCTGCAAAATATTCTCGCAATAGAGGACCACTAGGGGTACCTCCCCATCATTGACCAGTTATCAACCAAAAACTCCTTCCCATCCCGGGGGGGGGGGTCGGACAACTTTTTACCCGAGGGTATTTGGAAAACTGATAAATTGCCTTTTTATTTACTTTAAATCCACCAAAACTTTACTTAACTAACTCAGATCGAAAAGCAGTAACCGTCCGCGCATCACTATAAAAAATGGACAGTCATTAGGGGAACATCCCCACAAAATTTCAGATTCCAATGACGATTATAACTTAGAGTTGAAGTGTACCAGGTTTGGGGTTGCCCATAATTTTGCAAATTCAAAATCACACTTCAATTTGGTTCAAATTGAAATTCCAATTCTGTTCAAAGTATCTAATTCGCTACTAATCTTCGCTCTCTAGTTTACCTCTAAACTTAAATCACTCATTTCGAATTTGGCCTGACGCAAACACAATTTTGCTAATTAATCAAAATAGATTGACAGCTCAATATGCTTTTGTTCATCAATTTGTTTGTTTAAGATATATCACTCAACTCCCCTCTCTGGCGTCTTCGCAACAATAACCCTTCAATTGCAAAAAACTAAACTCAAATACCTAACTTAATTTGTCTAAGTTGACCTAAACTATCTAACTTACAATATCTCTCCCATGTCATTTTACAAAAATTAAGGACTACTACATGTCTTAAATTTAAATAAAGTTGGTGAGCATTAAAGTCATCTTTCAGAAACAGTTGAGTCAATAAATTCTATCGCTTTTCGGTTAATATTGACTGAACGAATTAACCAGCAAAAGACTAGAAAATACAGTAAAACAGTTTAAAAAAGGAAATCAAACAAAACACCAAATATTAGATGAGTTTTTCAAAATTTGGGGAGCAAAAAAGAATAATCCGACCAAATTCAAACTCATTTCAACAAAAACCTGAGAAACAAATGTAACCTGAAAACTTCATGTAGACTGTAAAAAATAGAAGATATCAAAAACCCGTAAAAAGTCAAAATGACAAAAAGGGTTGCAGTAAAGTCTGAGATCTCGAAAATTGTCAAATCAGTTCAAAAATGCACAATTACCTGAACTGTATGACAGAAACCTGGTTAGCAGAAAACTAAAAGTTAAAACAAGAAAATGCCCTTATAATGCCGCATGTTAAATTTTTCTCGCTCACTGACAATTTTTCCACATCAATCTTTATTTCTCTGGCAAAAATGGATGAACAAGAAAAATCACTCTGTTTTTGTACTTCCCAGCATAATTACCTAAACGAAGATCACCATAACTACCTTCGGTTCGGAAATCAAACCTTTCGTCGAAACCCATAGAAAACTAAAATTCACATCTGGTTGGTATAAACCAAGAGCATCGCAATATAGCTTAGCTCAGCTTACACCTTCATAGCAACAAACACAAATAATTGCATTCTCCGTCGCTTTTTACAGCCTATTAATTATAAGAACTTGCACCCATATTGTTCATGGTCTGATTTACTGCTAACCAGTCGTGTTTGGATAATTTAGATATTTTAGCCTAAATACCAAGTCCTTTAGCGGCTGTAAGTTCGAAAAAACTATCAGAAACTTCTCGACAAACCCTTTAGCACCCGAGTACGAACTCTCAACTTACTTTTGATTCGCTGCAGGAGAGGAACCATTCTGAAACAACTTTCCAATTAAGAAACACTGTAACAATATCAAACATAGCGCAGTACAAGTACTCTTTAGCTACATACATTGTTATTTGGGTCTTCATTGAGCACTCTTCGGGCCACTTTCTGAGGAGAGCAAGAAGTTGTTATTTCATCTGAAACATAAGAAATGACCATTTGCATTTAAAAAGCTTTGTGAAAAAGTCAATTAGGCGCAACCAGTTTAATTAACAGCCTTTTGCAAGTTAAAGCATTCTTAGAAATGAATATTTAAAAAAAATCAACAAAAAACTGTTCTGTGCGATTTTTGGCCGACGAGCACATAGCTTTAAAAAGATTTGACAGTTAAAGCAAGAAATTAAAATGAACACTCTTTCTGTTTGAAATATTGCAACTGTATCAGAATTGAAATTCAGAATTGTT
Source organism: Convolutriloba macropyga (assembly GCF_964194025.1). Taxonomy (NCBI): domain Eukaryota; kingdom Metazoa; phylum Xenacoelomorpha; order Acoela; family Convolutidae; genus Convolutriloba; species Convolutriloba macropyga. Next base: position 36,267,037 of record NC_134474.1, read on the forward strand.
TTTTTTAGCGGCTATACATGTCAACAATGAAATGACTTCTGGCTTTACAAAAGATAGCGTAGATACCTCACCCGAGATATCGCAGCCTTCAGTTGATGAATGATGAGTTCTCACGAGAAATTTAACTAAAATACCTGATTGTGGTTCATATTCGTTGATCATCTGGGCAACCTCTTGAAGAAGCTTAGATTGATTTGGATATTTGGGCACTGACAACTGATAAGATTCCTGGTTGTTCGCCTTTTTCGAAATATACAACTTATCATCATACGGCCTGGCCTTCAATTTATGTTGAGACTAAAACACAAACCAAAAATTACAAATTACAAGCTCAAAACGGATTGCAAATATCCGATAATGTCCACAATGCAATCAACCAATCATAATTTCAAATATCAATAACACATTAAGCATGCTCCCCTAGTTACAAACTCCTAGTGAATAAATACTCCTTGTCTTAATAAAGCACGCCCAAAAGGTCAAAACAATATGTACTAATAAGCCAAAGGGGAAAGAGCAAAAACAGAAAAAAAATCAGTTACTATGCTCGAAAATTGCAATGAAGCTTTTCGCGCAAAATCGGGTTACTTTAAATAAGAAAGAATTCGCACTTATCTTACCAGATTCAAAGAGAAGACCTGAGGGGGATCGAAGTAGTAAAACTTAATGAAGAGGTTTCCATCCGTGGGATTTTTGTACAGAGACAGCGCACCCCGTCTGAAGTTCTTGCCCGAGTTGACAGACGCAGTTAAAAGAGTGGGGAGCTTCAACTCGCCATTTATTGGCCCGCGGACTAACAAAAACTCTGTTAGGCACTGACTAGACTGACACGCAATTGCCATACATTCGTCTGAAAATAGGAGACGTTCACATTCACAATATTAAAAGCTACCGATTTTTTTGTCCAAGCTTGACTTAATAGTCAAGCGGTACAAAGCTAACATTCAAATGAAAAGACACTCGAAGAAACAAAAACAATGATGACACAACACTGGTTGGTCATCATGCATAATTCTAAGTAGTCATACATGCATTGCGTGAATTCTCAGTACTCATACATGCATCATATATGCATTGCGAAAATTCTGAGTACTCATACAAGAATCATACAAATTAAAACTTACTCTCAAAAGGCTTCAATCGTTATACTCTAAGTTACTGATGCGGAAAAATCAAGCAGCGCTGCAATAATCTTGGGAAATACATTTATTTGTAATCATGTTATGTCATATTTGATTTGCATGAACTCTTAGTGTTTTAACGCTAGGAAAATTTAAAAGGAACCAAATTGTAAGTATTTCGGAATACTTGTTGATTCCAAGCGTTCGTTTGGAAGCCGTATTGAGTAAGTTAAAATGAAGTTAAGTAAGCAATGCGGTATCGCAAAACTGAGACATTTTATGCCTCGGAAGCTTTTGATACGGTATTACGAATCAAACATTAGACCTATTGTTCAATATGGAGTCTCAGTGTAAGGCTGCGTTAGTTACTCTTTGCTTCTGCCTACTTGACTCTTACAGAAGAACATTTTAAAGTTCATTAATTTCAAAAACAGAACCGCTTCAGGTGTGGACATTCCGGAAACACTCAATATTGACTGTTTATGATCTGCACGATTATGAATTAATTAAATTTTCTCTAAAAGCAATCAGTGCCCTTCATTGTAAAAATTTTTACAATTACTTGTTAGTACCATAAACCACAAAAAGAGAAACAAGGGGATCGGCAATTAAGTTACTCAAACATTCTTTATGCAAAAGAAAAATAGAGCTCCATTCAATCAAATTTCGTGCAACCAAATTATACAATAAATCGAAATGCCCAAAAATTGCTCCGATGGAGTTTGAAGCGAAGACGTCTGGCAAAATTGCTGAGTTTTGCCCTAATTTGCAGGTTTCCTTTCTAGTTTGCAATCACAAACATGTAAGATTTGTATTTGACTTTTCAAAAAAACTTTTCTTTAGTAATTGTTATTTTATTTATACTCAAATCTTGGTGAGACTAAAAAGTGTGTGTCTATAACACCGTTGTCTGTCCCCTCGCATGCAATATGATATTATACTGTAATTTGTAGTTTCCATTGGAGGAAGTAATTCTTTCTTTTTTATTGGTTACAAATGATACCAAAATCTTAAATATGCAACGTAATGGAAAGTTAAAGAGCCAGTTCCAGGAGCAGCAAATCAAGCCCTGCTTAGAATAAGCGAAGACTAATCTATTTAAATAAATCGAAAATAAATCTATTTACCTTGTAATCATACTACGTCGCATATGAATTGAATGATTTAGAGAGCAACTTGAATGAATGGTAACCAAAATATACAAGGCAGATTCTAATTGACACCAAAATGATTCACCACATTCAAACTTCTCATGTGTTTTTGTCACATGAACTGGCACAAAAAGCATCCATGATTTCTTTCATTTCATACAAGGATCGTACACGGAATTACGTTGTGATTTATATGACATCTTATATAATCATGGTATGACTACTGTTGAGAAACGGAGACTCAAGAAAAACTGCAAAACGAGATATACAGAAAAGAAGAGAAATGAAAAACACTCCAGAAAATAATTATGCGAGATTAACGATAGAAAAACTTTTCGAGTTAAAAGATAAACGCGCTGGTCTTCTCTCGGTGCTATAAAAAATTTATTATGCAATGATATTCCTTGTGAACAGATCTCCGTGTAACTTGACTATCTGCTGCTGCAATTCCAGAATTATCCGAGAGAGGACAGGCAAAATTGACCACCCAAATATCACCCAAAACCAAAAAGATAAAAAAAAATTTAGAGCACAAAGGGACAGTGCAAAATCATTTCAAAATAATTTCACAACGAATGCCAAGATTTGAAATCACGGATGCAACAATGTTTGAGCAAAAAAAAGCAACAAGTTTCATGATAATCATATAACTTTCAATCTGCCTGCTTAGAGAGACAACGACATTTTGATAAATGTAATAAAATGTAATACAATTAATACACGCTTCCTTTGGTTCTCGTTCTAATTTTCTATAGAAAGGGCCAATATATTTTCCTCCAAATTAAACAATAAATTCCAGGTGAAGGGATTTAATCTTTTGGCGAATGAAAAGCAATCAATTGTTCAAAATAAATTCCGAGCTCATGAGCTCTCTGCTAGAGTTTTCATGACGTCAATTTTCGCAAACTTACTGCCCTGAAAACTCCTTAAAAACGGCCAGAAAGTAAAGTTTAGCAAGCTGTGATCATACCAGCTAACTGCAAGTTCACTCTGCCTACCATAACAGAACACGAAGAGCTCTAGTTGATGAATTCTTCACTTACAAGGAGGTTCAGTTAAGATAATAAACAAGCTCTGAAAAAATTACTAACATCAACGAGTAAACATTAACAACTACGTTAAGTAAAAATCGAATAATTAAGCCCAATTGACATATACGGCGTTTCATTAGGCATTTTATATCTGTTCAGGTAAGGCAAAATCGAAACAGAAAAATCCTAATCCTAATCCTAATCCAGAAAAAAATTAGTATCTTAATTATTTTATCTTAGACTTATCTTATTGTTCCGACCCTCTTGAGGGGGGAGGAACTATATACTCAACTGGGTTTTTTTTGTTCCGTGAATTTTCGCCGCTCGATATATTCATCGTAGAGAGTTGAGACTGGTATCATTAGAAAGCTCGTCCAGCGTAGAATATGGAACTAAAAAGATTTTTTTAATTTTCGTTTTCTACAGGGAGTTATCGAGGCTTAAACTTCTGAGAAAAGAAGAGTGAATTCACGTTGTTTTTATTCACATTTTCCGGAATTTTTGCCTAAATTTTCGTCAATTTTGCTAAAATTTGTTATAATTTTTAAGAATAGTGTCGTTGATTTTATTTTTGAAGACGAACAAGCATTTTTGATTGTTTTGATTTAATTTTTTGGTCAAAAAATCTGGATAAACATTTCAAAATTTAGCCTTTTTCATCAACAACAGCACGAAATAAGCTACTTTAGTCCACTTTGATTAAATTTGGCTACAGTACACCCCCAAACAACACTCATACAATCTTTGTAGACTCAGAGGGGGGCTATTTCTACTTCAGAGTCCGCAGAGAGTGCCTTGTAGTTAAAATTTTGCCGTTTTTTGCTAACTTTACTCGTTGATTATCAAAAATGCAAAATTTATTTTGAGTTTCAACTCAGAAATTATCTATATCTACAACATTCGAAAAATCAATTGTTCTTAACGGACAATAAGTATTAACAGGGGTAGTTTTGGGCCATTCTTGGACTGTTACAATCCAAAAAAAATCGGGTTGTAATCAGTCGGTCTTTTTTTTTAAAAAAAAAGACTTTTTTTTTAATAATAAAGAACAGAACATATCAAATCAAAGCTCAGGAGTGATAGGTCCAACCAATTCGCTTGCTAAAGAGCTCCAGGCTAATGCATTTAGTTTTTTAATTGAAAGTTTATGGTCGTTTCTTTTTTAAAAATAATTGACTTTTCAATAAATAATGGCTTAATTAACTTTTCCTCTATTTTTTTCTTAATTTGTTCAACTTCCAGCTTAGTGTCAGCAAAAAAAGACTGCTTCTTCTTTCTACTGAGTTAACATTTATTCTCGGTTGCAGTTTTAAGCCTGAAATTATTGTTTTCTGGCTTTGATACTACAAGATTTTAGATTTTTGTTTGTTTTGATATTTGCCAGTTTTTCACGTTTTCTAATTTTGTCACATTATCACATAATTGACAGTTCTCATGTCACCTTATTAGCATTCAAATTAAAGCACAATTGAACAAATTAAAATCCTGAAAGATATAAATCATCGTTTAAATGGCCTCGACGCCTCTTTCTTGAAGAAATCAATTGAATTTTTTAATTTTGTCTTAACTGTCATTTATACTTTGTCGTTTCGGTCGTATGAAATTTCCTGTATAGTGATAGCTTTCATTGGCTTTTCATGGAAGAATAGAAAAACCGATATTCTGATATTAGCAGATAGCTGATGGCTTTTATGACTTTCAAACCCATCGTTTTCCAAAATTAAAAAAAAAACTTTTTTAACTTCGCAATTTTGTTCTTTTTATGTTTCTTTTTGTTACCTAATCTCGTTAGTTGATTACAGGTCAAATATGACATTATGGGTGTCAAGGGAATAAAAGGGATTGGTGTCCCAAAATCTTTTTTTTAAAAGATTTTGTTATGACCTTACTGGCTTCGACACCGCTTTTTCACAAAAAAAAAATTAAATTAATTTGATTTTTGTCATATTTGACGTTCTTTTTGTAGACGCAAGAAATATTCTGGATAATTACAGGTCTCGAGGGTTTCCTTTTCAAGAAAAAACGACGATATTTAAATAGCTCTTTTTGTAATTAATGCCTTTCATGACATTGAATGTAATTTTGTTTCGAAAAAAAATTAAAAGTATTACATACTTTAGCACTTCGCTTTTTTGTCTACTTGTTACCTAGTCTTACTAATGAATGGCCACGTACTACATTATAGCTGTTTGAAAAAGGCGCAATCAAAAATATTTTGATTGCCAAAATTTGGCTTGACGGTTTTGACAGCGTTTTCTGGCAAGTTTCAATTGAAATTTTGTTTGTTCTTTGTTGTTCTTTTTAGCCGCTCTAAAAAATGAATAAGGTCAGGTCCTAATGCCCTTCTATAGAAGCAGTGGTAATCGCAAATTTGTGGTAATATTAATTTATTCCTAATGGTATTTATTACTTTGAAGTTAATTGTTTCAAAAAAATAAGTTAATTTTTTTTACTTTTCTGTTTTTGTTCTTTTTTGTATAATTGTTACCAAACCTTTTTATGGACTGGTCGCATATGTTTTCTGGTGATTTATAAGTTATTTTTGTTTAGTTTCAGGTTTATCTGACGGTATGTTGACTTTGTTATTAAATTTAGTTTTTAAGAGGGACATAAATTTTTTGATGTAATTAATGTTTGTTGTTAATGTTGTTTGATTTTGCTGTTCGTTTTGACTCGCTTTCTTAATATTGACATATTACAGCAATCTAATGCATCAATTTTTACTCCACTGAGTTATTTGTTTTGGAGGTTATCTTATCGTTCATACAGAATTTTTTGAAAAAGACTTGGGCTTTTTTGGGATTCGCAAAAAATAATTTTTGGGTTTTTCTATCTGTTCCTCATTTGGTAGACAATTATGCCAAAATTGTGGATGGGCGGGGTCGGAACCTTATGTGCCATTGAACATTACCGAGCCGCCTTGTCTCTTCCAAAATTAAAATGAAAAATAGTTCCGTAAAAACCCAAAAATCTAAGCGCCGGGGAGGGCAGTTTGGGGGAATTTAAATTGTAAGGGGGAAGTTTGAATAGACGGAGCGCATGTGATGTGCGTGGGGGAGTATGGGTCAGAATTAAATTTAAAAAATGGTTCCAAACCAACTCCAACTGACCTTTTCATCGTGGAAAGTACTAACCTTATGTTTATAGACTGTAAAATATTGAATAAAAAACCACTACAGATTACTAAAACTTATCACAAAAACCACCTTCCCAATAAACAACACAAAAAGATTGCTAGCAAGAAAAATTTTCAATAGATTCCCAAAATTGGGAAAAATGCAGTAAAAGCTCAAAAATCAATGGAAATATATTAACAAAACATAGCTGACAGATTGCCAGAAAATAGCCGCAATAGCTTCGTAGATCTGCAGCCTCAAAAAACGGTAAAAAGACAGACCAAAAACATTCTTTTTTCTCTTTTAATTCTTATCTTTTTGAATTAAAGTAAATAAAAGTCGATTTCAAAGTGAGGAAGTCATTTTTGAGAGTGAGGTAAGTCAAGTGTGACCAAAAATTTAATCACGCGAATGAACAAAAAAACTCGCTCCACTAAGAGAGAAAAATGACGTCACGCACGCACTTCAATTGACATTGCATGAACGAATGAACAAAAAGCAGATTTGAAGTGGTTGCGACGTCATATGGTCGCGACGACGAAATAAAAAAACATAGCAGGACAAGTCCTGACGTACAATTCAAAGAATTTTCATTGACCAAACAAAAAACTAGACCTAGAACAGACTATGGTTGAATTGGGAAAACCATTTCTAAAAAATCCGATTAACAAAACAGAAAATCCATGTCAAAATGCCGCATGTGGACAGAAAAAACCATTAGCGAGGAATGGAAATTTGGTTGAAACAAAAGACTAGGACTATAATGAACTGAATGGATTGGGAAAACCATTCACAAAAAAATCCGATCCAAAAACTCGAAAAAAGTAAAAATTAAAGTGAAATTGCCGCATGTGAAAAAAACAGTAGCGAGAAAGCGAAATTTTGTTCAAACACCGTTTTCTCACTCTGCTTTAAAATTAGAGCGAAAAAATTTCACGCCGCAAAACCACTCGCTTTTTCGCCCCAATTCCTGTTTCGGCGTGACCAAAATCACTACTCCAATTTGACTTCAAAAATCATGAAAATGAGTGCACAGATCTTTAAAAAAAGACAGCGCCCCAATACAATTCAAAATCTTTGAATTGTAAAAAAAAACCAAGAAAAGGCCAATAATAGCCCCAGCTATCGCTGTGCGGCAATTAAAAACAGAGGAGACCATTTCAAAGTGAATGTACTCAATCTGTAATAGGCTATAACGATCACATATTCATCTGATCTGGACTGGAGACAACTCGATGAACGAACAACAAAGGCAAAGCTACTCCAATTAAGATCAGTGCAATTGAATCAGTCTGATAAAATAAGGCAAAATACTTTTAAAAAATCAGCCAAACGAAACAGATGGAGTTTTAGATACCACGCCGTCTGCTACAAGTGCCTGATCTTGGTACCCACACCATATTTATTGTTCTAAATAACTAAATAAAAAACAACTCCGGAAAGTATCATAAACAAAAAATTCGGCCGATAAAAGACAAAAATTTTTCTACAAAAAAAATAGTCGGAACTGCTCCCAAAAGTATTATTATTCATTTTAAAATGTGAGAAAAACAACTTTGACAGCTGGATAGAAAACCAATAATTGCCTTCTGTGCGCAAGACCGACAGGAATTCAATATTTAATACAGACTTCGTTTTAGAGCAGTTAAAAAAAGTTTTTTATTCAAACATCTTTGAAGTCCAATGGGAGTAGTCAAGGTCAAATAGTAATGATGATTCTTATCAGTTCAAAGTAGAAAAGAGAACAAATAAAGAGTAAAATAGATAGTAATATTTAGACATGCAACTTTTCATTCTGATTTTAAATTAGAGTGAGGAAATTGTTTGATTGTTTTTTTTGTTCAAGAACCGCAATGTGACTTCTGTTTTCGCATTTTATTGTTCTATTTTTCTTGAAAGCTACTGAAACTGATTCGTGCGCTCAATAGTTTATAGTTTCAATTGTTTGAATGAGCAACTAAATGTTTTCGAGACTTTGATACAATTAATTTAAATTCTATAGAAAATTTGTGAATTTCTAAAATGTGCACACATTTGTGGCTCTTTTTGTTTGTCTAATCCCCTAATCTCATTATTCAAATGTCCCAACATTGTACTGACAGTGTGCAATGTTTAAGGTTTTTAGTTAATAGTATCTGCATTTTATTTTTGTCAGTGCATCTTGATTAAATGGTGGTAAAAGTTTGAGTTTAAAAGCAGTTTAAATTCATTGGCTCATTATTGGAACGTGATTAGTATCAATTAAAATCTCCAGCTGACAGCTTAGGGTTTTGACTACTTTCTCGCAAAGTGTGTTCATAAAATGTTAGATTTTCCAATTTTGAAGGCATCTTATATTCATCTTGTTGTAATGGTTCAATAATGACAGGTTCTATTGGTTTTCAGTTGCGACCTAAATGGATATTTAAAATTTCAAAATTAAACAGATGTTTTAAAGCTTTTAATGATTTTCCGGAACAAATTTTGTTGTAGTGTCACTTGGTGTCAGAAATGACAGACGCAACCAATTTTCAGATAAATACAAATGAACCTGATTCTCGAGATTAGCGTTTATTTAACAATTCTTTGATTTCGGAACTGACTGTTTTAAAAAAATTTATTCGTTATTAATTGAACATTGCCCGAATGTTTTTGTGCTCTCTCCAAATCATCTAATAAGGCATGATATAAACTGTTCAGTCGTCTCAGCTATTGGCTACTGTTTCCTTTGACTTGGACGACATTTGTTTTCGAACAATTTTCGGAGTTTTTGAATGTCTTCATTTGCTGTTAATTTTGTAACTTCTACCTTAAGAGGTTTCAATAATGGATGTAATCTACTTTCTACCTTTAAACGCTTCATTTTATTTAACAAACTTTTATATTTAACTAATAATTTATTTCCATTTGGCTCATTTTTTTTCAAAAACATTTTGATCTTTGCGCCATTTCTCAATCATATTTTGTTACTTCGGTTTCAATCATATTTTGTTACATCGAGCACAATAAAAACAAAACATAGCCGGCAGATTGCCGGAATAGCTGCGAAATAGACTTGTGTGCCGTAAAATACAGATGGAAAAAGATACAGCAGTGAGTTGATAATAGTTATCGCCGCCGCCTATAAAACTTACAAGTTTATTTCAAAGGAGGTTGTTTTTGGGTGCAAAAAAATTTACCCTGTCGTGTCTCGAACCGGCGATCTCCGGATTAACAGCCAGTCGCCTTAACCACTCGGGTGTCGGACCATATAATCTGTTTTCTTACAATCAACTTTGTTTTAGGAACAGATTCTGTTTCTTAATAACCGCAATTGAGGTCACGCAGAAAGCGTGAAATCAAGCGCAAAAAAGCCATTTAAGCAGTGACGAGACAGAATGTTCTAGAACAAATGTAAAACGAAAATGAAGCGTCAGACGACGAAACAAAAAACATAGCCGGAAGAATTCCGGAAGCGACTCGAAGCACCAAAACTTCACAAAAAACTGAAGCCATTACCTTTTGTATTAAACCATTAACTCATTACCTCCACGGGTCTGATCTAAAAATCGGTGAAATTTAAACCACTGTCACCAAGAGAAAGAAAATGCATTAAAATTTTATTATTGAAAACGTTTGGTAACGTTAAAAAAGTCTGAAATAATTAGGATGGTCAAAAAACTGATAGCTTGACAAAGCTGACAGGGCCATCAATTGCCGTCGGATAATTAATGATTCTAATCTCAAAAAGATCGCGAAAGCAAACGGCAGATAAAAACTTTTCAAAAAAGACAGGAAAGTCAAAATTATTCAAAAAAGAGTGCTCAAACTTAAGAATCAGAGAACCACTACAATTAGATTCCTAATCACGGCAATTAAGACAAACATAATACATGATTTTTCCTTGTTGTATATATGCTAGACAACAAGATTTCATACTAATTCAAAAATTAAATTAATCATAGAAAAACAAAAGCAACAGAATAATATTCAAAGGCCAACAATCGTCTAAAAACAATACCAAGCCCGGAATAAAATTGCAATGAATAGTAATAAGTCGAAATTTTGGAAAAGACTTTCTAGCAAACTCCCAGTACTGCCTTTTTTTGAATTAAATCAATTGCAAACCAAAGAAACCAAGATCTAAGAAAAAGCTGAATTCATTCAATTTTTTAACAACTGAAAAAATCAATCTAACGAAAACAAAAGTAGGTGCCAGGACAAAACTAGAATGATACAAACGAGAATGCGAAGAATATGGACACAATGTTAGGAACACCGTAACAAAAAAGACCAATTCTTGATTTTTGAAAGTTAAAAATCAAATTTAAAAAAATCAAGAAAAACGAGTACATTTCATTGATCAGCATTCGAGACATAGAAAAGACAACGAGTCATTCGAGACAAATACAGCTTGCTGAAATGAATAAAACAAGAAAAAGCAGAATTCAGACATACGAAACGATGAAACATTTTGCAAAAAAGTGGTCAAAAAATATTTAAGACTGTATTTATGAAAATAATTTATCTGTTTTTTCAAAAACTTAACACCAAAAAATGATTGAAATTTTAATGAAACGAAATTAAAGTCCCTCATGTTCCCCAAAATACTATTTCTAGTAATTAAAAGCAAAATACAACTGAAAAAAATTGCAAAAAACTACGAAAATCGAATTAGCAAATGTACAATTTTATGAAACAAAATTACATCGAGGTAGAAAGAGGCATTGAGTATATGAATTATCAAAGGGAAGTTGCCATATTAACTGATTTTTGACAAAAAACAGCTAAAAGATCCAAAAATGAAGAAATTAATAGGAAAAAAAAGCCAAAAATTAACTAAAAAATCAAGAAATATGTGCCAATTTCGCATTTGAAACGCAATTTCAGGCTATGCAAAATACTGTGCTAACAATTTCCAGGGTTTACATTTCAACATAGCATCGATTAAAAATTATTTCTACAAAAAACCAAATTACAAGCAAAAAAACTAGGCCACTTAGACGAAAAAACGGCTAAAAACGGTTATCTATATGTGCCATTCAGTCAAAAACTACTTTTCAATGTCAAGTCATTCACTAAACGCAGCGCATGATCAAAAAACTTCTCTCGCTCAGAAAAAATTAGTTCACACTGCAACTTTACTCACTTTCGCTTTTAGGTCAAAACATCGTCTGAACGAATAGTACTTCCGGTAAAAAAAAAAAACCTTAAGAAAACCAATACTCCTCTTCGAGTCGTTAAAAAACCAAGAGCACCGCAATATAGCTACGCTCAGCTTACAGCTTCGCAGCTATAAAAATATATCACAATTTGAGAGAGGTTGACCTGTGCGTTCTTTCATCCTTTGAAAAGTACGTCCGGCTGGAAATTGAGAAGTTTTCTTTGCATTTCGATATCTTAACTTGAAATTTTTTGAGACAATTCGGAGTAACTAATCAATGCTTTTGCATGATGTTGTTTTTTTCCAAGGAAGTTAAGCAAAGCATTTTCTTTCAATTTTTAATAGCACTTGAGAACAGAGATAATTAAATTAATGTTCCACAATTGGACTTCAAATAGTTACTCTTTGTAGGTCTACTGTTCCCTCTTTCTATATCTCCTGCTCCTATACTCTTGAAGAAATGCCTATTTAATAGGTTGGGAAACTTCTTGTGCAAGGCACAGCTGGTTCCAATCCCCCCTATTATGACGCCAACGCTATTATTATCAGTTTGAAGTGGGACCACCCACTGCTATCACATCACTCACCTTGAAAACCAATTCTAATGTGCTTTACAGATCCATCGGAGCTGCAGCACACTGAACTAATGTAATAGCAGCCTTCCATTTGAAATTACTAACATTATCTTTCCACCAATTAACAACTATTGCTTTTTCGGAAAGAAAAGATGTTCTATTATTACCAGAGGATTTTTATTTCGGCGGCAAAAAAATTTCGACAAACAGCATTCCGGTGAAGCTTGTTTATTTTCGAGTGAATTTTGGTAGATCCATATACTTCCAGTGGAAAGCTATATACGACTCACATGCTCCTAAAACAATCACGTAATTTGAGAATTACGTATTGCACATTGATTTGCCTAATTTCCGTGAAGTTATCGAGATTTGAAGTTCCCATCTAACTTGCATCAATTTCTGGCCGTTTTCCATTTTTTAAAAATTTTCGACCAAATTCCGTTGTTTTAAATTGCATATACAAGCCCAAGCGAGTATAATAAAGTGTGCATGTGCACGCTGATGTGAATAAAATGCGACAAAGCATTGAGCTCCAATTTTTGAAGATATTTTATGTTACAGAGGAACGTCACATCAGACCGATACAAACCGGTGAGATCCAAACCCCCGACCGCCCAACACATTTTCTGTGTGTTTCAAGTAGGCCCGCAAAACCATAACCAGAAAATCATTTACACGAATAGAAGGTTTGATGGAAGTAAAGGTTTCTGTTTCGCAACAACTCGGGCTCGAACCAAGCGTTTCTCACAATCGCTTTTATTTTACCAAAACATAATTCAGAATGAGATCATCTGAAATTAAGCAAACATCAAAAAGTAAAGTGTGCAAAACTTAGTTGAAAGCTAAGAGTGTTCTAGGACAGCGCAGAATCTTTACGGTTAAAACTTTGCAGAAAAACATGTTTAGAATAAGAACTCCAAACTTAGTTCGGAGCAATTCAAAAAACACGCAGTACCCAGGACAGTAAATCCTCCCTCTTGTCGAGCAAACTTTCAAGCCCTCTTAGCCTCGTGGTAACTGCGTCTGAATAACAGTGTTTTGTCCCAGGTTCGTATCTCACCCATCTACTTGAGTATTTTAGGTCATTGAACTCTCTCTCCATATGTTCGCTTAACCATGATGCTCAATGCGTCTCCTAAACATGCGCTTCGATAGGCCCTTTCAACATGCAAACAAGCATTTTTCTTTTAACAAACACAGGAACATAAAACGACATAGCGTCACAAGAAATGGTCTCGAACAACAGGCGGAATGATGTCGATGAAATTTTCATGTCCACAAAAAAGAAGGACAACCGACACGGGACCCTCGAATCTCAGATTAGCAGTCATTCATCTTACCAACTTCGCTATAACGACTACAAACCACCGTTTCTCACAATCGCTTTTACCGTATCAAAAAACATATTTCAGATCAAGAGCATGAGATCACGCAAAAATCAAAAAGAAATGCGTGAAAAACTTAGTTGAAAGCTGATAGTGTTCTAGAGTAATGCTGAATCTTAACGGCTAAAACTTTGCGGAAAAACACACGTTTACAATAAGAACTTCAAACTCAGTTCGGAGCAATTAAAAAACAGGTAGTACCCAAGACAATAAATCCTCCCTCTTGGTGAGCATACTTTCCAGCCCTCTTAGCCTCGTGGCAAATGCACCTGACTAACAGTCTTTTATCCCCGGTTCGGTTCTCAACCCTCTACTTTGAGCATTTTTAGGTCATTGAACTCTCTCTATATGTTCACTTAAGCATGCAGCTCAACGCGGCTCTTAAACATGCGCTTCGAGATGCCCCTTAAACATGCAAAAAAACTCCAAATTTAGAGCTCACGCGTTTAATATATAGGATTAGCATTTTTCTTTTAACGAACACAGGAACATGAAACGACATAGCGTCACAAGAAATGATCTCGAACAACAGGCGGAATGATGTTGATGAAATTTTCATGTCTACAAAAAAGAAGGACAACCGACACGGGACCCTCGACTCTCAGATTAGCAGTCATTCATCTTACCAACTTCGCTATAACGACTACAAACCACCGTTTCTCCCAATCGCTTTTACCGTATCAAAAAACATATTTCAGATCAAGAGCATGAGATCACGAAAAAATCAAAAAGAATTGCGCGGAAAACTTAGTTGAAAGCTGATAGTGTTCTAGAGTAGCGCAGAATCTTAACGGCTAAAACTTTGCGGAAAAACACACGTTTACAATAAGAACTTCAAACTCAGTTCGGAGCAATTAAAAAACAGGTAGTACCCAAGACAATAAATCCTCCCTCTTGGTGAGCATACTTTCCAGCCCTCTTAGCCTCGTGGTAAATGCACCTGACTAACAGTCTTTTATCCCCTGTTCCGTTCTCAACCCTCTACTTTCAGCATTTTTAGGTCACTGAACTCTCTCTATATGTTCACTTAAGCATGCAGCTCAACGCGGCTCTTAAACATGCGCTTCGAGACGCCCCTTAAACATGCAAAAAAACTCCAAAGTTTGAGCTCAAGCGTTTAATATATAGGATTAGCATTTTTGTTTTAACAAACACAGGAACATAAAACGACACAGCGTCACAAGAAATGATCTCGAACAACAGGCGAAATGATGTTGATTAGATATTTTCATGTCCACAAAAAGTAGGACAACCGACACGGGTCTGAACCCTCGACCCTCAGATTAGCAGTCATCCATCTTACCAACTGCGCTATAACGACTACATACCACCGTTTCTCCCAATCGCTTTTACCGTATCAAAAAACATATTTCAGATCAAGAGCATTTGAGATCACGCAAAAATCAGAAAGAAATGCGTGAAACTTAGATGAAAGCGAATAGAGTTCTAGAATAGCGCAGAATCTTAACGGCTAAAACTTTGCGGAAAAACCACATGTTTAGTTTACAATAGGGACTTCAGACTTAGTTCGGAGCAATAAAAAACACGTAGTACCCAGGACAGTTAATCCTCCCTCTTGGCGAGTATACTTTCAAGCAGTCTTAGCCTCGTGGTAACTGGACCTCACCAAAGGTCTTTTGTCCAAGGTTCGGTTCCCACCCATCTACTTTGAGCATTTTAGGTCACCGAACTCTCTCTATTTGTTCACTTAAGCATGCAGCTCAACGCGGCTCTTAAACATGCGCTTCGAGATGCCCCTTAAACATGCGAAAAAACTCCAAAGTTAGAGCTCACGCGTTTAATATATAGGATTAGCATTTTTCTTTTAACAAACACAGGAACATAAAACGACATAGCGTCACAAGAAATGATCTCGAACAACAGGCGGAATGATGTCGATGAAATTTTCATGTCCACAAAAAAGAAAGACAACCGACACGGGACCCTCGAATCTTAGATTAGCAGTCATTCATCTTACCAACTTCGCTATAACGACTACAAACCACCGTTTCTCCCAATCGCTTTTACCGTATCAAAAAACATATTTCAGATCAAGAGTATGAGATCAGGCAAAAATCAAAAAGAATTGCGTGATAAACTTAGTTGAAAGCCGATAGTGTTCTAGAGTAGCGCAGAATCTTAACGGCTAAAACTTGCAGAAAAACACACGTTTACAATAAGAACTTCAAACTCAGTTCAGAGCAATTAAAAAACAGGTAGTAACCAAGACAATAAATCCTCCCTCTTGGCGAGCATACTTTCCAGCCCTCTTAGCCTCGTGGTAAATGCACCTGACTAACAGTCTTTTATCCCCGGTTCGGTTCTCAACCCTCTTTGAGCATTTTTAGGTCATTGAACTCTCTCGATATGTTTGCTTAAGCATGCTGCCCAATGCGGCTCTTAAACATGCGCTTCAAGATGCCTCTTAAACATGCAGCAAAAAATTTGTCCAAAACTAGAGCTCAAGCGTTTAATATATAGAATATTAAATTAAACGATATCAGAAACTTTTATTTCGCTATGAAAAGGACCAGATACTATAAAAAGAAAAATCCAATTCCGATTTGAGCCAAGAAACAACAGCACATTTTTACTGGGCGATATCATCAATTTCAGAATAAATAGAGCACATTCCTCGGCACAAGAACTACCGCACTCACACAGCAGTTGACACCCTTTAATACGGAAATCAACTTTAATATTTCACCAGGGTCATTCTTGTTTTTACCGAATGCTGCTGATAAACTCTAAATCCAATAATTTCATCCAAAGTCAGTTGTTTTAAATTCCACATACAAGCCAAAAAAGTGAAAAATGAATTGTGCACGTGCGCGCCGATGAGAATAAATTGCAACAAAGCATTGAGCTCCAGATTTTTTTGAACATTCATGTTACTTTAATGGGTTGGACCTGGAATTAGCGCTGAGCACCAAGTAACCCCAAATCAGACCGCTACAAACCAGTAACATCCAGTCCCTCCCACATCAACACCTTTTCTGAGTGTGTCAATTAGAATCTAGTTTAAAGGATATCAGTTTTTTTAAGAAAAATTGAAGATTTCATCAGGGTGTTGCTTGTTTTTACCCAATACTGCCAATTAACAACAACAAAATCCAACTGCTAGGAAACAGTTAGGCAATGCTAAGTCCCCGTGGGCTTTCTGGCGCATCCGTAATTCCTAGAGAAAACAAAATATTCATTAGATCTGAAAAGAAGCGCTTACTTTGATGGGCAACTAACAGCTTTAAAAACAATATTGGTCGCAAGAGCTCCCACTGTTCGCGACCATCCCGTTAAAGTTCGACATGTATGTTCTTAGGTACTCAATGACGGAATCATTGATTGCCTCGATGATCCTGATTTGGAAAAGAGCTGGAGAAAACTTTACCATTTCAAATTCTAATAAACCAAAACAGAGGGGGAACAGGCTAAAAATGACTCACAAAATGTTGATATAATAAAGCGTTGAACGAACGGAGATATGTGGACTGTGTAAGGATGCTGCGTCACTGAAGACAAAAAGAACAGTTAAAAACGATATTAAAACTATTGTGCAGCCGGTCAAAGCTTCATGTTTCCAGAAAAAATTTTATGTGAGGTACTAGCACCAGTTTTCAAAGCAAATTTCGAAGCTGGGAACAAGTTACAGAAAGTCTTTCCTCAAGTATACACCAGCAGGCTCATGAAAAATGTTCCCCGAGCATTTGCTAAAAGCAGTGCATTCCACTGCAAGCGGTCAGCCCGATCCTGCGATAAAAGGAAATACTTAGTTTGTGAACACAATCTGCAGAGGAGGTTTCCCTGATTTTATTTCTCAAGCACTTGGCTGTGCTTCATAAAAATCGTCGTAGAAGAAAAAGAATACCAGTTTCTGCTACTCACATCGCAAACTGTTGTTCTATGACAAACATATTGTGTCTATTGAGTCAGGTGTTTAGCAAGGTGACTCAATAGTTACTTTGCTGTTCTCGCTTACGCTATGGCCAGAAGAAAAATAATACAAATACAAACAAGATGAATCAGTCGGTGCCGAATCTGCATCAGCATACCTGGAATCTTGATGATGGGCTCATCGCAAATTCTAAGAACAACTTGTTGAAACTTGAAAAAAAATTATGCCACTACGCACCAGAATGTGGACTTTTTCTCCGATCCCACTAGTGCAAACTCTAGTCACCAAGGTTAACTCAGGGTTAACAAAATTGGTGTATTAGCTTCCTCGTACAATTGCGACAAAAATTATGTAAAAAACCCAAAAAATTTGATAAGCAACGGAGGTTCTTGAAATATCCTGGTACCTTTATTAGTGACGAATCGTGGCTCCAGGCTACCTTTTCTATAAGTTTATCAGGTTCAGATGTTGGTCAGAGTGTGGATCAGTTCGAAACTGCTTTTGTTAGCTCCGTAATGTCGCTTGACGAGTTCGTGTCATGTACCACTCGTCAATGTCCAAAATATGACATTTTCAAGGAGAACCATAATACCTTCAATTTGTTGCTCGCCTTCTATCAGAATAAAATTCAAAGAGATCTAGACAATAAAGTATGAAGTACTAAATGGGAAACGGACACCTACGAGAAAAAAAGCGGAGCTTCAATTATTCTATATCGGGAGCGTGGCTATCAGCAGCACCAATACACGCTGCAGATGAATTTCGAGTAAGCGCAAAGTACAGATTAAGTGTAAATGTCTAATGCAGAAATGTCTGTACTGCAAAACTGGGATACTGGACGTGACCAGGTTGGACTTGACCACTAAACGTGGAAGTGACCACGCTGCTTCATGTTAAGGGCGTGGCGATGAAAAAGCTAGGCATGATAGAAATCACGATAAACTTGTATCAGCTTGCTCCGTGGCAGATTTGGCCCCAGTATTTTGAAAACAGAAACTCAAACCAGACAGCGACTCACAGCCAGACAACATCTATATTCCATCTTGGCAAGCAAGTAGGCCAGCTGCCTTTGATGTGAGTATGACGTCATCGTTGCAACCCAACTCAATTACTAAAGAGGCATTGAAGGCTGCTAAAGCTCCAGAAGCAGAAGAGGAAGTATGGCATATATGAAAGCAATTATTCAGTTGAGGCATTCTATCTGTTCCACTTGGCATTGGATTTCTCGGGGGTTTCTGACAGACATTCAGGAAGACCCTGAAAAAATGATGTTATTACTGACAATAGATGCTTTCTTTCTGAAGGTCTGCCAGTTGCCCTTATTAAATAAACAAACTCAATTTCCGTAGTCCATATCCGAGGAAATGCATTCATGATACTTTCTGGAGCCCAATGAGATCCCTGATCGCGTTGATAGTAACTCGCCCAAGGAGAGGGGAGTTTCGGGTCTAAATCAGGTCAACAATGAATTGAAAAAGCTGAGTGAGTTCATTGCCTTGTCTCATAAGTTGAAAAAATTATTGTTTACAATGAATGCTGACCTAATAGATGTTTCTGCATCCAAAATTACCAATAAAAGATTCTTTTTTGTATAAAAATCCATTTTTGTTTCCAAGGCATAAAACTAATTCTGGTAGATTTTCATTTATTACATACAACCTGTTGTGTTGAAGGCAGTAGTAAGTTCTCCGCATCGTAAGTTCTCATTGAGCCTATACAAAAGAGTTCGGGGGGATGTGGTTAAGTGGGTGGGGAGGGGGGGGGGGGGGTTGACTCGGGTCTCCGAAACTTGAAGAAAAGCCCTTCATAACATTATACACAGGAATTTAGGTAAAACGCATACTTAGAGGCTAGAACTGCTCCACAACTTAAAGCTCTCTCGGTCATTTCTACTTCATCCCTTTTCCAAGACAATAAGTCATGACACTTCTGTCAGCAAAAATTACGATCAGAGAAAAATCAGTCATTCGAAAAATCACCTAAAAACAGGAAAGATATAATTGCTACAAACTTCGTTTTTAGGCAAAAGAAAACCACATATTAAATGGAATAACCACAGCTGCAAACTTCAGCTCCAGCAAAAATATGGAAACAAAAAATGAACCAATCTCTAAAAAATGATTTGATGACCTCCCAAAAACACATCTCAGTTGACTTCACTTATTCTACTAGGAAAGAACTTGGAAAAGACTAAAAGCAAATTAAAGGAAATACAAAAAAACACAGAAAAAGGAGAACAAATCATATAGCCGAACATCAACAAATAATCATTTATGAAAAACATTGTACGCAACCACCGTTTTTCAGTCTACTTTAAAATTGAAACGGATCAATTAACGCGGCATTACCACTCGTTTTTCGCACCACTCCTATTTGACATCAAAAATTGTCAACACTTGCGAACAAGTAAGACGCTCTCAGCAACAAATGACCTCAGCATTTTAAAAACTACAGCATTAATGTTAGCAGAACACAGAATTCAAAACTAAATTTTTGAAACCAAAAAAAAATCGAAAAAGGAGCTAATACCGGAAAACGAATATAATTTTAAAAAAAAATAAAAATGAATTAGATTTGGGCCCTTAGAGTGTCTTGTAAATCCAAAAAAATATGTCTTTAGTTATAAAATCGAGTTACAAAGTCGAGTTTGAAAACGTTCGAAAAGCTGTCAATTAAATTCCTAAAAAGTTACAGAGAACTAAATTTCAAGCTCGCAAATGTTCAAGAAC
This sequence comes from Convolutriloba macropyga, assembly GCF_964194025.1. Taxonomy (NCBI): domain Eukaryota; kingdom Metazoa; phylum Xenacoelomorpha; order Acoela; family Convolutidae; genus Convolutriloba; species Convolutriloba macropyga. The sequence goes on from NC_134474.1 coordinate 36,287,159, forward strand.
AACGGTTTGGACATCAGTAACAATCAATAGAAACTTAACAAAACCAACAGTTCCGCAATCTAATCTACATAACAAACAATTTTGCAACAAGAAATCTGTCCTATCTCAAAACTATTCAATGCAATACGTCTGCATATTTCCAGAACGCGATTAATTTCACAAAAAAATCAAAATCAGTAACTAAGCAACTAAACTAGACGAGAATGTCATTGGAGGGCGTGTATTGAATATACAAATGGCATCAAACTATTGGAAAAATAAGGAAAAATACGGAATACACTACGAACAACAGTCAAAATCAGTCAACTATCTCACATTTTAGCTAATTTTGTGATATCAATGCTGTCTAAAACTACACAAAAGTAAATCAAACTGCAGCAAGAACCTTCAGAAAAATATTCTTCGGACAGGAAATAATCAAAAAAGTTAATGATGAGAAACGGTGACAGTTATCAAAATTGATCAAAACGAGACCAACTACCTTAAAAACTAACCATTTCGTACAGAAAATTCTGTGTCGTAAGGAAATACAGGGCCCTAATTCATTTCCAATTCTTTTTAAAATGCTCGAGCTGATACTCAAAACTGACCAAAACTGATTATGAAAAAATTCATAATACAAATTTAGTTTTTGATAAATCTACTCATAAGACATTGTACACCAAATGCAACTATAAAGATATTGATATCTCATCATTCCAACATGAGCAATTTGAAAATTTTGAAACAATTCAAGTTAAATACTCCTGTCATTTGCCTTGCTCATAGTTGATTGCATTTTAGCTTTGTCTATGGCTAGTTTGTCTCTATTCCACATTTTGGCACCTGGAACCATAGAACCTGCTAGTCCGAGAACCATGAAAGTAGTTCCTGCTAGCCCATAGACTGTTAATCGATGTAACTTGTCCAAAAACGTTTTCATATTCAACTGAAACAATTCAGGACTAACAATGGGCTAACTAATGGGCAGGTCTAACATGCTAATAGGCGTTGTGGAAGTACTTTTAAAATCATTTTTGTAAGTGTAATTTTTGCACATTTCGAACTAATTCTGACCCTAATAAGCCATTCCTTCCACTCACCCTAAAAATGACTTAACAAGGACAGGATTTAACTAATAATTATACTAGCATGCGCTAACAATTTGCTCTACATCAATGTAATATGGTGATGAAAACGGCTGAGTGAGGGAATATATGTTGTACAACTATACGGTAAAAAAGCTGTAACTGATTTTTAAATGAATTAACTGATTTTCGCAAATGAAAATGCAAAATATTTCCAGGCCTCCAAGTGGCTTTATAGAAATATCTTTACTCGTAATCCATACGATGATGATCAAAAACATAAACCGGTCACAAAATTTAGAAATACAACTTCTCTGACTGAAGACCACAAAATCAAGTTGACTTTTTTAAAATCAATCTATAATTTTTTAAACAAGTTGTTCAAAAATTTTTTAAAATAACCAACTAACCTCGGAAAAACTGCTCTCTGACGAACACGATGAGCTCTAATCTATTGCAGCCTGCTTCAGTCGGTGGGGGTGGTTAACAAACTTCAAAAAACTTCTAATTGCGTCATTAGAGGTTAATTTTATTCACAACGATTCAAAGCGGAAAAATGACAAATATTGTCGGACTTTTCAATTAACATTTAGAAAGACTTATTATATTAACCAAAATGCAAAAAGTCAAGAGCGTACAAGTCATTTGAAAGTCACCAACTCATTGGAGGCAGGTTGCCATAAATAAAAACCAAAGATCATCCAAAATTTTTTCATTAAGTCAAATCAATCGCAGAGTCACTTAAAACTAAGGCATCATGGAAGTAACTCTAGTTTTCCGCTAATTTAACAAGTGTGACGTTTTGGGGATTGTCGTCATTTTTCTGCAAGGCTGCTATGAATAAACAATAGAAATTTTCATAAAACTTTGGTACATTTGCTTACAAACTTAGGAAATGTGGTCTTGTCGGAACCATAGTAAGAATTCGGTATGCTTGCCTTTAGAATTTGTCGTTCTGTGCTCCTTTACATCCTCATTAATCTTCATTAAATGGCTTAACATCAGTTGTGTTTGGTAATTACAATAAGAAAAGATGCCACTCGACAGTACAAAAAGTATGCTAAAAACATGGGAAATAAGAACTGTGCAATGCCAAAAAAACAAGTTAAAGGGCGAGAGTTCAAACTCTAAGAACGGCCCTTAACATCATGAATTTGTCTTTTAAACAGTTTCGTTGAATCGCTTACTTAGAGGGTAGTGAACCGTAAGACTCTAAGAGCACTTAATGCCCTCTGGGCTTCACCTGATTATCCCATTTTTGAGGATAAAAACTCAAAGCGTCCAACGTAAAACTGGTCCAGCGAAAAATCTCATATGAAGACCACATGGCTAATGTACTTGCTTCGTCTCAGAGCAATTCAACGACAAAGAAATTTTGAGTTGAACCATGCTGAGTCACCAGCTTGTAAAAGAAACAAACCGACTAATGTCGAAAGAATTGCTCTTGAACGACAGAAGGGTGGAAAAACATGACCTCACCGGTATTCGAACCATTGACCTCCCACTTCATAACCATATGCACTGCGACTGTGCTATTTTGCCTTATCTTTTCTATGCTGCAACCAACTTTATATTAGCAACAATCTTTACTTCGGAGTGAGAGCAATAGAGATCACTCAATAATGAAGAACGAAAGCGTGAAAAAGTCACTTGAGAAGTCAAAGAATGTTCTAGAAGAAAAACGCACAATGGTCAAGCGAAAAATTTGCATAAAAAAGACCAACACGTTTACAATAATCGCTATGAATTTCAAGAGCAATTAATTATCTCAAGCAACTCCATAGTGTAAAATACTACATAGTAAATCATAGTGTAAAAAATGGCATATAAGTCTGGGGTGCAAAAAAATACCCACTAAGCTGGGGAGGGGAACCAACGGCACAGATCCAAATCATTCAAGTAGCGAAAGATATCTTTGACTACTTAGAAGGGGAACTTAGATACAAGTGCTTTCTGTCACAGCTTTTCCCAATTTCAAATTGCATATAATTTTATTTGAAATCAGGAAAGCTAAACAAAATTGCTTAAACTATGTTTAGTGCAATAGTAATATTCGAATTCGCGGAGTCCACGAAAAGAAATTAAGAGCTTAGACAACTTCAAAACTTTCCTAAGCATCTTTTTTTAGCCGACGACGGACTCATTTTGATTTCAATGTAGACAACAAAATAAAAACACAAACCACGTTAATACCGCCTAACTTTGGACTAATTGCTCTCGGACAACTGGCGAGGAATGCAATTGAGGAGATGAATATGCTAGAGAAAATGTTATGGTGCAGAAACTGACCCCAGCAAGCGACCACGCAGATGAGAGTCCCGGAGAGTAAACTTTACGCTACATGGTCTTTGCTCACAATCAATTTTAATTTAGCAACCGACTTACTTTTAGAATGCACGCAATTTAACTCATTCAAAAATATTAAAGAGTCACACTTGTAAAAGTAAAAAAAACCGTTATGCAAAAATTTTGCATAAAAAGACATGTTTAACTGGATCCTATTAAGGGGGGGGGGGGTACCTGTTTATTTCGTTTTTGAGGACGAAAAGTCAAATTGGTCAGGAAAAAAATTGGTCTCGCGCAAAATCGCATAAGATCACAAGACTAATATAACTTGTAACTGCTACAAACTTCGTTTGAGAGCAAAAACGTCTGCCTAGAGCAATTACCTTGGCGTAGATATTGCATTTAACATAGATATTTGACAACTGTTAGGTGCATAACTATTTCCTTCTCTTTCTAAATAAATCTATGCTCCCTTCTTTATCACCTAACTCCTTATAAATTATCCCTTGCTTGAAAAAAGTTCCAAATAAAAAATTAATTGTGATTTACAATTTAAACCTCTAATGGAAGAATTAAATTATACATCTTGTAATTACCTTGAATGCAGTCAAGGTTAAAACACCCAACGCCACAAGCGGCCATCCTAGCAACTCAAAAATTTGAAAGGAAATTGAAAGACGTAATCTTCAAACAAGCTGAAAAGGCAGAAATTTATCACAAAAATATTATTTCTGGCAGCACTGCGTGACCTTGAATAGGTGAAGAACTTCTTAGTAATATGTTTGTTCAATCATTTCTTTATTAGTATTACTAATCGTTTAAAGTCGACGAATACTCGAATCTTTATTATAAGTTTAGCTATCTAAGAGCGTTGTACTCAAGAGAATACGTCAAAGAATGGAGAACTTTGCAGTGAAGTGATTATTAAATAGCGAATTTCGAATAGCTGTAATGTTGAAGTTTCTTTAATGTAAACTCAAAAACAATATTTTAGTCCAAACGGTAGAGTTTACGAACTTTCGCTTATTACCAGCGGGAGTAAATAAATTTTCAAGAGTGATTACGTCAGAGGCGCAAAATTCATCAATACCCGTCAACCCATTTATTATTGGCTATAAAATCCTCAACTACTTCCTTCATTGAGAGATTAGGGATCAATTTGTCCTGGGTCAGGGCTACCCGGGTCACTGGGTCAAAATGGCCCACTCTTTGCAAATGTTCTTCAAGTTCTTTTCTGTTATAGGTGATACCACTAGGCGTTACAACTGGGTCTTCGAGTAGCTCAAAACTTATTTTGCAACATAGAAAGTCTGGAACCTCTCGCTTCTGACGTCTATCGTCAATTTCCCGGAACAGATTTAAAACTTCGTTCACGCGTTCTTCTTTCGCTTTCTTCAGATTTTCTGGGGTCAGTTCTTTGTGATCAGGGGATATCGTGTCAGCAGCATCTTGAGAACTTAAATTTGACTTCTCTGCAAAATCTTTTTCGACCAGTTTGACTAAGTATTTCTCTAACTCAATTTCTTGTTTCATTCTCTTCTCTTCCAATTTGAGCCATCGTTTCTTTTTAACTTGCCTGAGCGTGTTGGCTAATTCATCGCCCACATTCATTTCCAGCTCCTTTGTGAGTTGATACGCTTTCTGAAGGCATGAGCAAGACTCGTCCAAAGAATCTAGTTCGGATAGAGCCTGACCAAGGAAGAAGTAGGCTTTGACTGATTTGAGATCCATTTCCAAAGCACAGCGACAGTCCGACACAGCCTTTTCCCATTTCTGTAGTTTCAAATAGCACAGGGCTCTGAAAAGATAATGTACATCAACCTCATTGAACAAACTATGCCGACTAACTGTGGGTATTAAATTAGTTTAACCACCGTATAATAACAGCAATTGTTTGTTATAAATTGAAAACATTACAAGGGTTCAAATGACACGCGTCAGCAGCTGAAAATTTAATAAAAATCTAAATTTCCCCTGCAACCGTCAATCCACAAGTCCGTGAGCGCTATCTGTGTCAACACAACTTCAATTGAATTAAAATTGAACCAAATCTGTGAAAGAATATATCTTGTCAGATATGCCCCCCTAGGTCCTCTCTTGATCAATGAAATTCGAAGCTTGCGATGAATTAAGAGTATGAGCAGAAAGTATTACTCACTTCCAAAAAACTTCACGTGAACAACTTTCACTTTTAGGTCACATGCGTCGACGAAGTCTATAAAAATAACAACAAGGCTCGGTAATACGCGTACGCACATAATGTTCCGACTCCGCTCATCCACATTCTTTACTTAATTGGCTACCAAATGCTACTAAACTTAAAGACAAAGTCAAAATAGTATCAGATAAAAACTAAACAAAACAATTCGCTTTAATGACAATAATCAAAAGGTAGAAAAATAGAAAGTAGACTAGTAGAAAAGACAATAATAAAAATTAAAAAACAGACATAAATTAAGATCAAAACTCGATGTCTATATTAAAAAAAAACAAAATCAAACACGCATCAGATAAGACCTAATAGAACGAATTAACCTATACTTCATTAGCAAATATATGGGACATAAACCTCAACGCGACTGGGCAACACGTCGACAAAAAGAGCAAAAACGTTCGAAGTTCAAAAATACGTTTCACCTTTCAAGAACAATTAATTTCAAAGTAATTATTATCATTAGATATTAACTGAAATCACTGAAGTTTCACTTAAATCAAAATAGGAAGCAAACAAGACCTGTCATTATCCAGTGTACGTCATACGACTACAAGAAGGACAAATATCGGCAAAAAATCAATTAATTTTGCGCGAAAATGGCGGTGAAGCCGATAAAAACATAAAAGAGCATTAAAAATGTTCAACTGTGCAATATTTCAAAGCCAATAGGACATACCATTAAGGTTAAAGTTAAAAAAGAAAAAACCTTTAAAATGTACGATTATATAAAATTCACAAACATTTTATGAAATCTAGTAGTAACAAAGCCACGAAAAAAGGGTTGAAACTAAAACCGGTATGAAGATTAAATTATAGCTCACTGGAAACAGACATGAGATTTCCACACCGAAAGTTAGTTTCAACACCACTGGAAGACAATTAGGCCTGTTATTATTGAGACTAAGTCAGGAGACTCCTAAATAACAACAAACACAGCTAGAAGCCAAAACTTCACAAACAACTTTACGAAACCACAGTGTTCAAGGAACTGTAATTAACAGATGTTATCTACAAGAAATGCAAATCGTTGCTTGCTTGTCTACCTTAAAGGGTCTCCCTTATAGAAAGGACAACGTAGAAATGACAACAAAAAGGAATCCAAAAACTGAACAGTATAGAAAGATGGAAAATTTTTTAGGAAAAAACAATGGCCATCAGCGAAACAAATAAACAACAGAAAAAATAATGATTGAATCAGCAAAAGCAGTTAAGATTTCTTATTAGTGAGATTGAATTACATGGTAACAAAAATGAGAGCAGAAAGAAGACAGTTGAAAAAAAAATTCAAAAAAAAGTTAATTAGAAAGTCATTAAAACAAATAGCTATAAACTGAAATCTTTAAATAAATTCAGTTATACGTCCTGCTGAAGCAATTGAGACCTATCATCATCAGGTATATGTCGTACAACAACAAAAAGAGAAACATAGTTAAAAATGTGGAAAATCCATTAAATTTTGCGTCAGCCCAAAAGCATAAAATACAAAACAAAACAATTCACATATTCAGATACGCCTATTTTCAACGCTTTTTATTTTCCTAACTATAATTTCGTTCAATTGGAACTGTTAATAATGCGGTAATTCAACAAGGAAATGAAATGAACTTATAAAATAAGGAATTACGCTAAAAAAAGAAAACTCGTAGCATTAAAACCAAGAAACCATCAGTTAAATACAATACCGTAACAGATATTAACTGATAAATCACAGGAAAAACATTTCCACCTTTTTTACTCATACTACGCCAGAAGCGGAGCGAAAGAAGATAAAAAAGTGGCAAAGTTAAAAAAATTCACCAACATTTCGTTAAAACAAATATATTCAGTCATGAGACATAAGATAACAACTGAAAGCAATGTGGGGAAAAAATCATTGGGTTACAACAAAATAACAAACAAAGGCTAAGCATAACAAATTCAAAAAATTTTGTGAAAACAATTGGTCAGAGCCATAAAAACCATGAGCTTAACACTGAAACCATATATATTCGCAAAATTTTTTTAAAAAAGTATGTGCCAACAATTGAGCCCTTATATGAATTTCTTGTTAGTAATTTACATCAAATCGACAAATGCGGAAAATTTTGAAAAAGCCAAGCCCATTAAAATCTAATTTCTTACCGTAAGGATCTATGGTGACATAAAGACCAACCCTGATACTGCTGTGCAATTGCTAAAGAAACTCAATTGTTCAAACGGTTGCAAACTAGATCAATTGTTAAACAAAATGTTCCAGTATATCAAAAATAAATTATGCCTTTTGTATAATTCCGGAGGACTCTTAAGTCTGCGGGAGTACAACTAGCTCTCTTCTTGAGCTTACGAAGAATATCACCGCAGTTTTAAAATATCTTTTACCAGGCAAACTTAAAGAAAGTGGGCTTAAAATACATTAAAAAATTTTAATTCCACGATGATTATATCGATCGGCCAAAATTGACTGAACAAACAAAACCACATTTGAGTAAACATCCTCTCCTCAATAAGTGGGTCGGAACAAAAACATTTCTGGAAACGAATCCAGCTCGTACAACTAGGAACAAAAATTGCCAACTGATATCCATTAAATAAAATTTCAATAAAAAGTCCACGGCTTACAAAAAATAACAAACGTTCACGAAAAAAATGGAGCAAAAACTCAAGTCACGTTAATATCGAGCACGCAAAAATTGAAAACAGCATTGCTCAAATAACGTTTTCTTTTTCGAACCCCTGAAGATTAGAACAAAGTTTAAATTTAAAATAATTCTACTTTCGAATGCAAAACATTCTCTTCGCAATAATCAAGCTCGTGAGAACACTTTAGTTTAAAAAATCAACGCACAAAAAAAGGTTTCAGCAAAATGCAAAAATTCAACAAATGCTAAGATGGCGACCAAATTTTTTGCATCGAACGCATGAAGTTCCAGTTAAATCGAGGAAGATCAAAATCCTGATTACCACATCATTGGCCTGATAACTTACACCTGGTAGCGTAATAAAATAACGCCAAGCACAAACTTATTTGTTGCTGAATAACAGTCACTGACGATAATATATTTTTTAAGCGTGATATGAAGCCAACTTGCTTTTAAACCGTACTTTTTTAATGAAAATGAGCACAAAATTTGTATCTTAGTATTTAAGTTAAGCTTCAATTATTTCATTACTTTGATCAACAATTATTATGTTTCTCCAGAAATTTGCAGGCGGTTATCAAAATTCGTCACAAAAAGAGTTGTAAATAACCTGTTTGTGTAGAATTGTGGCACTTTGGGGTCTAGTTTGATGGCCTTTGAGTAGCATTCCACGGCAGAGTCGTATTTCTTTTTCCCAAATAATTTGTTGCCCTCTTGTTTGAACTGAAGGGCCTGGTGCGCATGGGCCATGTTCATCCTGCTTCCCCCTTCTCCTCTCCCTCTTCTACCACTTCCCAATCTGGGAAAACAAGGCCCCAATTTTCCCAAATGACCCATCAAAGCAAGTAACACTGGTTGAAATCTTTTTACTGTTTTTTTTAGATAAAAGAAAGACTAAAAATTCAACAGTGCTATTTCTTACTGATTTTGGAAGTCATTTAAAAACTGCTAATCTAGTTATCAAATACAATTATTTCGTTTTCGAGGTTTTTGTAGTTTATGCGGTGTTTTGGAGCACTTTCATGAAGCACTAAGGTAAATACAATAATAAAGTATCCAAGATCTTATGAACTGGAAAAAAAACATTTAAGTGGAAATATTGAGAATCGAAGAAGTAAATTCAATCCAGCGCAAATTTCGCCCAATATTTTTAAAACTGGCTTTTAAACTAAAACTATTCTGATAACAAAATATTAACGCCAACCACGTCTATATATTCTAGGGAGAGCAACAATAGACATCGCTGCTTTGTCTGCAAGAGCCTAATCACATTCAAACTTGCCTATCAGTAAAATACAACGCATCTGGAGAGAGCAACTAAAGCTGTATTATCATTGACATTTGAATAGATGACATGACAAACTTTGACATAAGGATTATAGCTCAATTTTATATTTATGGATACCCTAAAATGTTTTAATCACGTTCAAAGACAAGGTTGAAGAAGAATATTGACTTTAGGTTCAAAAATAAACAATGGCTAGTCTTTTATCAATATAAAGATTCCCGTCATCTATTGCCGGGATGCTTTAAGAAAATATTTTAGTAAGGTATCACAATCAATTACAACTAGAAAAATCTTTAAAAAGTATGTTAAATAGAATACAGAATAAAGCATTTTATTGTTAACTAAGTCTTGCGAGTTAAGATGAAAACAAAAAATTCAGTTTTTTATTTTATTGCAGAAAAGGCCAATTTTCAATACAACGGGTCCAGATATTGATACGTCTCGTCAAAGAAAACTTTTGATATGTTCAAGTGTCTAGTAACAATCATTCTAACGCTTTAAGACCTCGGGAAGAAAAAGCCAAATTCAGCATATCACGTAAAAACCGGCAGATGGCATCGTAGATGCGATAATTGCAGTGCTCATGATAATGAAGAAAGCGGAGACAACAAAATGTTAAATTGAAAAAAAAAATCATTCTATTGCTCGGAAACAAAAAAATACGAGTTTGAAGCAAAAAAATTGATGATCATCTCTTCAAGTCTTTTCGAGAATGGAGTGACCAAAATCTAACAGGCAACCACCTTTTATAGTGTATACTGACACCAATCGCACGGCAATGCAAATTTACTATGAGCAAAAAGGCTAAACAAAGAGGCTCGGTAATGTGCGTTTGCACATAATGCTCCAAACCACATTTCTCACCAAATTGTCTACCAAACGAGAGAGATAGAATGCATATACTGTTTGAAAATAATTGGTGCATCCATTTACAATATCACTTTAAACTCAAACCACTATACGAGATAATAACTCATTGGTAATTCCATTTGGAAGATAGCTTTAAACTCGAACTTTAAAAAAATGGATAAGATGGATACCTGCCATGGATACTTGTCATTAACGAGACTAAGAGACAAAACAAACCTCGAAATCAAATAAAACAACAAGCTCTAATTACGACCATCTTTTTTCTAAAAAAATAGTTTTTTCAAAATAATTTTCTAAAATAGAGTCAGATAAAAAAACACAGCCAATTAACTTCAACAAAGAATATACGGGACCTGTTGTTGATAATTATTAACCAGTAGAAACAAAAGGCAAAGTTAAATAATACGTTGCAAATATTTTGAAAACAATAAATTTCAAAGTTAAGAAAACCATTGAAAATCATCCCAGTCGCCACAATTGATTCAACTCACCAACCTCCAAACCGTCTTTCTCTACTGAACTTTGGAAAACTGCTCTTTTTCGACAAGAAGCAGAAACATTGTTTATTAGCTCGCTCATCAGTAGTGTATTCAAAACCCGTATCACGATACCGACCGATTGCTGGTTAATTAATGTTTTGATTTCTAAATTGAAAACCAATTTCAATCAAAGTTACTTGTCACACCGGTTAGCTAACTGGAAGATTGAAGACTTAAAAGTGGCACACAAATTAATTAAGAGAATTCATAGTGTCAGCATATAAGACGAGCATTAACAGTTTACTGATCCAAACTAAAATCTGTAAAACTCTCTGCAAAGTTTAAAAACTTCAAATTTTTTGAAAACGATTAATTTCAAGTTAAGAAAACCATTAAATATCAACTGAAATCAATGAATCGTTTCTTTTATATAATGACACGAAACAAAAAGGCCTGTCATTATTCCAAATGTCATACGATTACCAAAAGAACAAAAACAGGCAACAATCAAAAAGTTAACTTAATTATGCGAGGAAACGATACCGAAGCCCATAAAATCGTAATCTGTTCACCAAAACTGTTAAAAATAAGCATTTACTCCTCGCGTCAATGCGAAAAATGTGATATTCGACTTTTCATTAATGCGTCATTATTAGTATAACGAGAAAAGACTGCAAAAAAACCTCAAAAGAGAAAAAGTCAAGAACTATGAAAAATTTACGAAAATTCGTAGTATCAAAGCAAGAAGATTATTCAAATGATAAAACAGCAAATATGGCTTAATTTCAACTCACTTAAAAGATATTGCGACCTCTTTCCTTGCTGATACTACGTTAAAAGGTAGCAGAAATAAGATTAAAATAAAAGTGGCAAGTTTCAAAAACAATTAATTTTTTAAAACAGTTCAATTTATCTCAATGAGTCATAACAGCCATAAACTTTCAGCTACAACAATTTTTATACAGGAAAAAGTTGTTGCTAGTTAGGAAGCCAAATGGAAATTTCAATAGAGACCAAGTTCAAAAGACTACAAGTAACAAGGAACACAGGTACAATTCAAAATTCCAAAATTTTACGCAAACGGTTTGACGCCAAAAACTCATGAGCACATCATTGAAAATACTTTGTATGTTTAGTCTACAGAATACAGAAAAAAAGTATACAGAAAAAACTTGTTGCTGCTTAGGAAGCCAATTGGAAATTTCAATAGAGAGACTAAGTTCAAAAGACTACAAACAACAAGGAACACATTTACAATTCATAATTTTAACGCAAACGGTGTTGACGCCAAAAAACCTAAGCATTTCACTGAAAATACTTTGTATGTTCATTGGGCTTCATTCGCAAACATTTGGCCTGTCAAAAATTTCGCTTTGCTTTAAAACCATTATGTTCTGTAATTATTATGAAAAGGCCAAAACATTTTTTAATTTACAGCGCCCAACTACAATCCAAAAAAATTATCTATTGTAAAACACCACAGTTAGACAAAAACTGACCCTGTGATTAAAAAATGTTCAAGAAATAGCTTATTTGACCAAAAAGTCAATACATCAGAAATAAATGATGAATTTCAGAAAATTGACGGGTTATATTAGCGAAAAAACATTATGTATAAACTGAAAGCATTCGATAGCATATTTTGGAGTTCCTTAGATGCCGAATTAGACATGTGATTAATTAGACTCAGTCGTAAGATTATGAAAACATCAAATGATGGCAAAACAACGATTCGCTTAAAATCTATGAATAATGTCGCAGGAATTAATGAAACAATGAGCTTTACTCAGAAAACACAATACTTATTCATCAGGCTTCGTTTTAAAAAAAATCGGACCTCTTATTAATTGAACCTAAAAATGCAAACAGACCTGCCTAAAATTGGGGTTACAGAAAGCAAAAAAATATTCTTAAAAGGACAGAACCAAAATAGAATCCGAACCTTTTTTTCATAGCAAAAGAAAAGACTGCAAGAGAAAAGACTGCAAAAAACCTCAAAAAAAGAGAAAAAGTCAAGAACTATGAAAAATGTACGAAAATTTGTAGTATCAAAGCAAGAAAATTATTCAAATGATAAAACAGCAAAAATGGCTTAATTTCAACTCACTTAAAAGATATTGCGACCTCTTTCCTTGCTGATACTACGTTGAAAGGTAGCAGAAATAAGATTAAAATAAAAGTGGCAAGTTTCAAAAACAATTGATTTTTTAAAACAGTTCAACTTATCTCAATGAGTCATAACAGCCATAAACTTTCAGCTACAACAATTTTTATACAGGAAAAAGTTGTTGCTAGTTAGGAAGCCAAATGGAAATTTCAATAAAGAGACCAAGTTCAAAAGACTACAAGTAACAAGGAACACAGGTACAATTCAAAATTCCAAAATTTTACGCAAACGGTTTGACGCCAAAAACTCATGAGCACATCATTGGAAATACTTTGTATGTTTAGTCTACAGAATACAGAAAAAAAAGTATACAGAAAAAACTTGTTGCTGCTTAGGAAGCCAATTGGAAATTTCAATAGAGAGACTAAGTTCAAAAGACTACAAACAACAAGGAACACATTTACAATTCATAATTTTAACGCAAACGGTGTTGACGCCAAAAAACCTAAGCATTTCACTGAAAATACTTTGTATGTTCATTGGGCTTCATTCGCATACATTTGGCCTGTCAAAAATTGCGCTTTGCTTTAAAACCATTATGTTCTGTAATTATTATGAAAAGGCCAAAACATTTTTTAATTTACAGCGCCCAACTACAATCCAAAAAAATTATCTATTGTAAAACACCACAGTTAGACAAAAACTGACCCTGTGGTTTAAAAATGTTCAAGAAATAGCTTATTTGACCAAAAAGTCAATACATCAGAAATAAATGATGAATTTTAGAAAATTGACGGGTTATATTAGCGAAAAAACATTGTATAAACTGAAAGCATTCAATAGCATATTTCGGAGTTCCTTAGATGCCGAATTAGACATGTGATTAATTAGACTCAGTCGTAAGATTATGAAAACATCAAATGATGGCAAAACAACGATTCGCTTAAAATCTATGAATAATGTCGCAGGAATTAATGAAACAATGAGCTTTACTCAGAAAACACAATACTTATTCATCAGGCTTCGTTTTAAAAAAAATCGGACCTCTTATTAATTGAACCTAAAAATGCAAACAGACCTGCCTAAAATTGGGATTACAGAAAGCAAAAAAATATTCTAAAAAGGACAGAACCAAAATAGAATCCGAACCCTTTTTTTCATAGCAAACAACAACCATGAGACCAAAACTGGCCTTGCTATCGCTGCGTGGCCGATGCAAAACCGGAATGGTTTTGAATACTTGTTATACATTTCTTTTGGCAATCGAAAATCCCAATGGAATGAAAAGAAACGATGCATTTTTAAATAAATATGGATGTAAATGAGCGAAATACCGCTAAAATGTTTCTTCCAGAACATTTTCTTAGACACCCGAGGTCAAAATAGCCCCCATCTGAGTATACAAAGATTTTGCCAGCAGTTTTTATGTCTACACTACTGTCCAAATTGGATAGAGTGGGCCAAATAAGCATATTTGGTGTCATCTTTTATAAAAAAAAAGAAATCCTGAATTTTCAAATAGTCAAAATTTCAGCCAAAACAGCTGTTTAAACCAATTCGGCAACTGTCTTTTATCTTTAAACGTAATACCAATGATAAATTCGTTCGAGGTCAGTTAAAAATGACCCCTCACTAAGAAAACAATAGCAAAATGGATTAAAACTCAAATACAAACATTGAGATAAAAAGGCTGAAATTTAAACCCCGTACTATCATTCAATGACCTGAATTGCTTCAAACTCTGAACCCAATCAACCAACAGATATCAAATTTGCAATTAACCTGCTTCTTACACTGCTAGTTGTGCTTTGCAATCTTTTTGTGGCCGATTCGTAATCTGCGTCGTTGGGATCTTCTGATCCGTTGTAGACACGGTTTTGACAACAGACGGGGTTCAGGCAACAGCAGAACCACCCAGTCGCCACTATTAACTCAACTCACCAACCTCCAAGCCGTTCTCGTCCACTTAATTTTGAATAACGGTGCTCTTCTTCGTCAAGGAGCAGCAAATATTGGTTATTAACCCGCTAACTTTGCAGCAATCTCTCCAACCATCATTTCAACTGAAAAGTCATACGACTGTTTTACTCTAACGTATCTAACGGCCGACTTACATCAACATTTTGGAAAGTTCTGATGTTCATCAGTAGTGTACTTAAACCCGTATCACGATACCGACAGATTGCTGGTTAATTAATGTTTTGATTTCTCAATTTAAAACCAACTTCAATCAAAGTTACTTGTCACACCGGTTAGTTAACTGGAAGAATGTCGACATAGAAGTAGTTCGCAAATTAATTTAGATACAATTCATACTGTCAGCATATGTGACGAGCATTAACAGCATACTGATCCAAACTAAAATGGGTAAAAATTTCAGGTTGTTCTGACCGTTATTCGACGAGTTTCTAGTCCAGAAACAAAGAAACCTTATGGTGAAATATTTAACTCAAACTAGCAGGCCCGCAAAAGCATCGCAAGAAAATCATTTAAAAGAATAGGTTCAAAATTGAGATTTTTTTCGTACCAGCTCGGGCTGTACGCCATGCCTCTCGTTGAACAGCCACAGGTATTACGTTACGTTACCGATGTGTTTGGTTTAGTATATTACCCCAAGTGACACCAATTTTTTGATTAAAGACTTAATTGGCTGAGCTATCATGCATATTTAAGTACCGCTGAAACTTGTACAGATAACGAACTTCTACATGTTGGCAGAGCGCAACTCACAAAAAACATTAAACTACATGTTTAAGGTGCGGTAAAACAGGCGAAGAGCGGATTAGAATAAAATCCTAATTTTTCGAAAAAAATCACATCTTTCGAGATCACATTTTATACTCCCAAATTACCTATAAAATCCAAGTCCAACACCCAAACACGAATGAAAGATTCATCTCCCCCATACTCAATAGAGCTGCGGCACTTACAGCTGAAAGCCCCGAGGGGATTACATGTGCTGCAAGTGCCGACCAACTGGGAGCGCGAAAGCTGGAGATGAAAAGTCCAAACGTGTCCAAGTGAAGGACTTGGCCAATCTATCTCCACCATAATTGGAGGTGAACATTAACAATCTATTACAATAGATGACGTCGTCACATACGACGTAATCTTAAATTCGTGCTTAAAGAAAGTGAGAAAAGAAAGTGAGAAAATAGAGTGAGGAAAGAAAGTGAGAAAAGTGAGGGAAAAAAGTGAGGAAAAACAGTGAGAAAAAAAAGAGAAAAGAAAGTTAGAAAAGAAAGTGAGAAAAGAAAGTGAGAAAAGAAAGTGAGGAAAGAAAGTGAGAAAAGAAAGTGAGAAAAGAAAGTGAGAAAAGAAAGTGAGAAAAGAAAGTGAGAAAAGTGAGGGAAAAAAGTGAGGAAAAACAGTGAGAAAAAAAAGAGAAAAGAAAGTTAGAAAAGAAAGTGAGAAAAGAAAGTGAGGAAAGAAAGTGAGAAAAGAAAGTGAGAAAAGAAAGTGAGAAAAGAAAGTGAGAAAGAAAGCGAGTAAAGAAAGGGAGAAAAGAAAGTGAGAAATGAAAGTGAGAAAAGAAGGTGAGAAAAAAAACGAGAAAAGAAAGTGAAAAGAAGTGAGAAAAGAAAGTGAGAAAAGAAAGTGAGAAAAAAGGGAGGAAAAAAATGAGAAAAGAAAGTGAGAAAAGGAAGTGAGAAAAAAAGTGAGTAAAGAATGCGAGAAAAGAAAGTGAGAGAAGAAAGTGAGAAAAAAGGGAGGAAAAAAATGAGAAAAGAAAGTGAGAAAAGGAAGTGAGAAAGAAAGCGAGTAAAGAAAGTGAGAAAAGAAAGTGAGAAATGAAAGTGAGAAAAGAAGGTGAGAAAAAAACGAGAAAAGAAAGTGGAAAGAAGTGAGAAAAGAAGTGAGAAAAGAAAGTGAGAAGAGAAATTGATAAAAGTGAGTGAGAAAATAAAGTGAGAAAAGAAAGTGAGAAAAGAAAGTGAGAAAAGAAAGTGAGAAGAGAAATTGATAAAAGTGAGTGAGAACAGAAAGTGAGAAAATAAAGTGAGAAAAGCTTAATTTCAACTCACTTAAAAGATATTGCGACCTCTTTCCTTGCTGATACTACGTTGAAAGGTAGCAGAAATAAGATTAAAATAAAAGTGGCAAGTTTCAAAAACAATTGATTTTTTAAAACAGTTCAACTTATCTCAATGAGTCATAACAGCCATAAACTTTCAGCTACAATTTTTATACAGGAAAAAGTTGTTGCTAGTTAGGAAGCCAAATGGAAATTTCAATAAAGAGACCAAGTTCAAAAGACTACAAGTAACAAGGAACACAGGTACAATTCAAAATTCCAAAATTTTACGCAAACGGTTTGACGCCAAAAACTCATGAGCACATCATTGGAAATACTTTGTATGTTTAGTCTACAGAATACAGAAAAAAAGTATACAGAAAAAACTTGTTGCTGCTTAGGAAGCCAATTGGAAATTTCAATAGAGAGACTAAGTTCAAAAGACTACAAACAACAAGGAACACATTTACAATTCATAATTTTAACGCAAACGGTGTTGACGCCAAAAAACCTAAGCATTTCACTGAAAATACTTTGTATGTTCATTGGGCTTCATTCGCATACATTTGGCCTGTCAAAAATTGCGCTTTGCTTTAAAACCATTATGTTCTGTAATTATTATGAAAAGGCCAAAACATTTTTTAATTTACAGCGCCCAACTACAATCCAAAAAAATTATCTATTGTAAAACACCACAGTTAGACAAAAACTGACCCTGTGGTTTAAAAATGTTCAAGAAATAGCTTATTTGACCAAAAAGTCAATACATCAGAAATAAATGATGAATTTTAGAAAATTGACGGGTTATATTAGCGAAAAAACATTGTATAAACTGAAAGCATTCGATAGCATATTTCGGAGTTCCTTAGAAGCCGAATTAGACATGTGATTAATTAGACTCAGTCGTAAGATTATGAAAACATCAAATGATGGCAAAACAACTATTCGCTTAAAATCTATGAATAATGTCGCAGGAATTAATGAAACAATGAGCTTTACTCAGAAAACACAATACTTATTCATCAGGCTTCGTTTTAAAAAAAATCGGACCTCTTATTAATTGAACCTAAAAATGCAAACAGACCTGCCTAAAATTGGGATTACAGAAAGCAAAAAAATATTCTAAAAAGGACAGAACCAAAATAGAATCCGAACCCTTTTTTTCATAGCAAACAACAACCATGAGACCAAAACTGGCCTTGCTATCGCTGCGTGGCCGATGCAAAACCGGAATGGTTTTGAATACTTGTTATACATTTCTTTTGGCAATCGAAAATCCCAATGGAATGAAAAGAAACGATGCATTTTTAAATAAATATGGATGTAAATGAGCGAAATACCGCTAAAATGTTTCTTCCAGAACATTTTCTTAGACACCCGAGGTCAAAATAGCCCCCATCTGAGTATACAAAGATTTTGCCAGCAGTTTTTATGTCTACACTACTGTCCAAATTGGATAGAGTGGGCCAAATAAGCATATTTGGTGTCATCTTTTATAAAAAAAAAGAAATCCTGAATTTTCAAATAGTCAAAATTTCAGCCAAAACAGCTGTTTAAACCAATTCGGCAACTGTCTTTTATCTTTAAACGTAATACCAATGATAAATTCGTTCGAGGTCAGTTAAAAATGACCCCTCACTAAGAAAACAATAGCAAAATGGATTAAAACTCAAATACAAACATTGAGATAAAAAGGCTGAAATTTAAACCCCGTACTATCATTCAATGACCTGAATTGCTTCAAACTCTGAACCCAATCAACCAACAGATATCAAATTTGCAATTAACCTGCTTCTTACACTGCTAGTTGTGCTTTGCAATCTTTTTGTGGCCGATTCGTAATCTGCGTCGTTGGGATCTTCTGATCCGTTGTAGACACGGTTTTGACAACAGACGGGGTTCAGGCAACAGCAGAACCACCCAGTCGCCACTATTAACTCAACTCACCAACCTCCAAGCCGTTCTCGTCCACTTAATTTTGAATAACGGTGCTCTTCTTCGTCAAGGAGCAGCAAATATTGGTTATTAACCCGCTAACTTTGCAGCAATCTCTCCAACCATCATTTCAACTGAAAAGTCATACGACTGTTTTACTCTAACGTATCTAACGGCCGACTTACATCAACATTTTGGAAAGTTCTGATGTTCATCAGTAGTGTACTTAAACCCGTATCACGATACCGACAGATTGCTGGTTAATTAATGTTTTGATTTCTCAATTTAAAACCAACTTCAATCAAAGTTACTTGTCACACCGGTTAGTTAACTGGAAGAATGTCGACATAGAAGTAGTTCGCAAATTAATTTAGATACAATTCATACTGTCAGCATATGTGACGAGCATTAACAGCATACTGATCCAAACTAAAATGGGTAAAAATTTCAGGTTGTTCTGACCGTTATTCGACGAGTTTCTAGTCCAGAAACAAAGAAACCTTATGGTGAAATATTTAACTCAAACTAGCAGGCCCGCAAAAGCATCGCAAGAAAATCATTTAAAAGAATAGGTTCAAAATTGAGATTTTTTTCGTACCAGCTCGGGCTGTACGCCATGCCTCTCGTTGAACAGCCACAGGTATTACGTTACGTTACCGATGTGTTTGGTTTAGTATATTACCCCAAGTGACACCAATTTTTTGATTAAAGACTTAATTGGCTGAGCTATCATGCATATTTAAGTACCGCTGAAACTTGTACAGATAACGAACTTCTACATGTTGGCAGAGCGCAACTCACAAAAAACATTAAACTACATGTTTAAGGTGCGGTAAAACAGGCGAAGAGCGGATTAGAATAAAATCCTAATTTTTCGAAAAAAATCACATCTTTCGAGATCACATTTTATACTCCCAAATTACCTATAAAATCCAAGTCCAACACCCAAACACGAATGAAAGATTCATCTCCCCCATACTCAATAGAGCTGCGGCACTTACAGCTGAAAGCCCCGAGGGGATTACATGTGCTGCAAGTGCCGACCAACTGGGAGCGCGAAAGCTGGAGATGAAAAGTCCAAACGTGTCCAAGTGAAGGACTTGGCCAATCTATCTCCACCATAATTGGAGGTGAACATTAACAATCTATTACAATAGATGACGTCGTCACATACGACGTAATCTTAAATTCGTGCTTAAAGAAAGTGAGAAAAGAAAGTGAGAAAAGAAAGTGAGAAAATAGAGTGAGGAAAGAAAGTGAGAAAAGTGAGGGAAAAAAGTGAGGAAAAACAGTGAGAAAAAAAAGAGAAAAGAAAGTTAGAAAAGAAAGTGAGAAAAGAAAGTGAGAAAAGAAAGTGAGGAAAGAAAGTGAGAAAAGAAAGTGAGAAAAGAAAGTGAGAAAAGAAAGTGAGAAAAGAAAGTGAGAAAAGAAAGTGAGAAAAGTGAGGGAAAAAAGTGAGGAAAAACAGTGAGAAAAAAAAGAGAAAAGAAAGTTAGAAAAGAAAGTGAGAAAAGAAAGTGAGGAAAGAAAGTGAGAAAAGAAAGTGAGAAAAGAAAGTGAGAAAAGAAAGTGAGAAAGAAAGCGAGTAAAGAAAGGGAGAAAAGAAAGTGAGAAATGAAAGTGAGAAAAGAAGGTGAGAAAAAAACGAGAAAAGAAAGTGAAAAGAAGTGAGAAAAGAAAGTGAGAAAAGAAAGTGAGAAAAAAGGGAGGAAAAAAATGAGAAAAGAAAGTGAGAAAAGGAAGTGAGAAAAAAAGTGAGTAAAGAATGTGAGAAAAGAAAGTGAGAGAAGAAAGTGAGAAAAAAGGGAGGAAAAAAATGAGAAAAGAAAGTGAGAAAAGGAAGTGAGAAAGAAAGCGAGTAAAGAAAGTGAGAAAAGAAAGTGAGAAATGAAAGTGAGAAAAGAAGGTGAGAAAAAACGAGAAAAGAAAGTGGAAAGAAGTGAGAAAAGAAGTGAGAAAAGAAAGTGAGAAGAGAAATTGATAAAAGTGAGTGAGAAAATAAAGTGAGAAAAGAAAGTGAGAAAAGAAAGTGAGAAAAGAAAGTGAGAAGAGAAATTGATAAAAGTGAGTGAGAACAGAAAGTGAGAAAATAAAGTGAGAAAATAAAGTGAGAAAAGAAAGTGAGAAAAAAAGTGAGAAAAGAAAGTGAGAAAATAAAGTGAGAAAATAAAATGAGAAAATAAATTGAGAAAAGAAAGTGGGAAAAGAAAGTGAGAAAAGAAAATGAAAAAAGAAAGTGAGAAAAAAAGTGAGAAAAAAGTGAGTAAAGAATGTGAGAAAAGAAAGTGAGAGAAGAAAGTGAGAAAAAAGGGAGGAAAAAATGAGAAAAGAAAGTGAGAAAAGGAAGTGAGAAAGAAAGCGAGTAAAGAAAGTGAGAAAAGAAAGTGAGAAAAGAAAGTGAGAAATGAAAGTGAGAAAAGAAGGTGAGAAAAAAACGAGAAAAGAAAGTGGAAAGAAGTGAGAAAAGAAAGTGAGAAAAGAAAGTGAGAAGAGAAATTGATAAAAGTGAGTGAGAACAGAAAGTGAGAAAATAAAGTGAGAAAATAAAGTGAGAAAAGAAAGTGAGAAAAAAAGTGAGAAAAGAAAGTGAGAAAAGAAAGTGAGAAAAGAAAGTGAGAAAAGATAGTGAGAAAAGATAGTGAGAAAAGAAAGTGAGAAAAGAAAGTGAGAAAAGAAAGTGAGAAAATAAAGTGAGAAAATAAATTGAGAAAAGAAAGTGAGAAAAGAAAGTGAGAAAAGAAAGTGAGAAAAGAAAGTGAGAAAAGAAAGTGAGAAAAGAAAGTGAGAAAAGAAAGTGAGAAAAAAGGAGGAAAAAATGAGAAAAGAAAGTGAGAAAAGGAAGTGAGAAAGAAAGCGAGTAAAGAAAGTGAGAAAAGAAAGTGAGAAATGAAAGTGAGAAAAGAAGGTGAGAAAAAAACGAGAGAAGAAGGTGAAAAGAAGTGAGAAAAGAAGTGAGAAAAGAAAGTGAGAAGAGAAATTGATAAAAGTGAGTGAGAAAAGAAAGTGAGAAAAGAAAGTGAGAAAATAAAGTGAGAAAAGAAAGTGAGAAAAAAAATGAGAAAAGAAAGTGAGAAAAGAATGTGAGAAAAGAAAGTGAGAAAAGAAAGTGAGAAAAAAAGTGAGAAAAGAAGGTGAGAAAAAAACGAGAGAAGAAGGTGAAAAGAAGTGAGAAAAGAAGTGAGAAAAGAAAGTAAGAGAAATTGATAAAAGTGAGTGAGAAAAGAAAGTGAGAAAAGAAAGTGAGAAAATAAAGTGAGAAAAGAAAGTGAGAAAAAAAATGAGAAAAGAAAGTGAGAAAAGAATGTGAGAAAAGAAAGTGAGAAAAGAAAGTGAGAAAAGAAAGTGAGAAAAAAAGTGAGAAAAGAAAGTGAGAAAAGAAAGTGAGAAAAGAAAGTGATAAAATAAAGTGAGAAAATAAACTGAGAAAAAAAAGTGGGAAAAGAAAGTGAGAAAAGAAAGTGAGAAAAGAAAGTGAGAAAAGAAAGTGAGAAAAGAAAGTGAGAAAAAAATTGAGATAAGAAAGTGAGAAAAAAAAGTGAGAAAAGAAAGTGAAAAAAAAGTGAGAAATGAAAGTGAGAAAAGAAAGTGAGAAAAAAAGTGAGAAAAGGTGAGAAAAGAAATTTAGAAAACATAGTGAGAGAAGAAAGTGAGAAAAGAAAGTGAGCAGAGAAAGTGAGAAGAGAAAGTGAGAAAAGAAAGTGAGAAAAGAAAGTGAGAAGAGAAAATGAGAACAGAAAGTGAGAAAATAAAATGAGAAAAGAAAGTGAGCAAAAGTGAGCAAAAAAAGTCTTTTTGATAGTTGCTCTCAATCTATCTATTTCGGGGCACTTTCTTCAGGCCCTGCTCAACTTTTTGAGTTTCTTTCTGATAGACTCTTGGCTTTTCATTTTATAGACAGAATAATTTAATGCCTTCTGCAACCGCTCAACAGCAACCATAAAAAACCTGAGCAAAACCTCACAAACCTTTAGACCAGTTCAGACCTGCCTGCCCTAATTAATTTTAATCGCCAATGGATGCTAACCAAATCGTTGGCCATCAGGGATATGCAAAAAAGGAATGATATGTAAAAAGAACAATCAGTATTTTATTAAAGCAACTCAATGTAACGGTTAACTTCAGTTGAATGTCAACAGCTCAAGGTCTCACCCGCGTGCACGCAAATACGCATACATACACACCCACACGCGCGCGCGCAAACAGATTCACACGAAAACGCACAAGGATAAATTTCAGTGGTTGTACTCAAGCCATGTTAACGTCAGTTAAATTTTATCAGTTGAAGGTCAAACACACACACATATAGAAACACAGTCACATAGACGTAAGCGGTCAAGTTAAAAGAACGTTCGAAAACAATGCCAACGTTTGAAAAACAAGCAGACGTTCGAAAACTAATCAAAAGTTCGAAAACGGATTGAACGTCCCAAAACCGAAAAGAGCAAAATGGTCATTTGAATGCCTACGTACACACACACACACACACACACACATTTACGCACACACATACGCATGCATGCTCACGGACACACGCACACACACACACACAAAACCAAGCCACAGAACAAGCTGCATGTTTAAGGACCGTTAAAACATGTGAAGATTGGCGCTTAAACATGGTGGTATAGGATGCATGCATTACGCTAGGCTGCATGTTTAAGGGACGCTAAAACATGTGAAGATAGGCGCTTAAACATAGTGGTATAGCATTCGAGTTAGAATTAATATACAGATTACGCAAATAGAACATCTGGAAAACTATCAAGATGCTTAATAGAACCAACAATTATTCGCTCAAGATTTTGAAAACTGAAAAAAACATTATTGAGTAAGTTTAGCTCTAAAACGCTTTTCGCACACTTAAACAGAAAACTTGTGCGCAGAGCTCATGGTAGTGCTCTAAGTGAAACGTAGAATACACAAAACGTACTTTCAGTTTCACTGATAGTTTGAACACCAAACATGAGCACAGCTGCAGCAGCTATTTTGTCAAGAAACAACTCGCTATTGAACAGCAGTGCCTTAGATGCAGGAGGTACACGAGATGCACCTTACAGACGAGGATCACTCATGCAGATGGCGCAAAAAGCTGGCCAGGAAACGCTCAGTAACCGCACTCAGAACAGGAAACCGTTTTCTTGCAAATTAGACCATTAAAATTTATACAATCTATCGAACCATCTAACAAATCAAAATTAAAAACTAATTCCTGACGAAAGCCGGAGTCGGCTGCTTTTTTTAGATTATTTATTTTAAAATCAAATTGATATCATATCAACTTTAGAAGATTCGTCACAATCAAAAAATTTTAATTAATCGCTTTCGAGTAAGTCTCAAACAAATACTTTGTGGCTGAAAAACTTTGAGAATGAGTGGTAAAATAAAAAGCCCCGTCTTCAAAATAACAACACATCGGTTTCCTGATTGGTTCAGAGAGGTAATGGACAGATCATTTCACAATTCATTCACATCAAAGCTTGGCTCTAATACTTCCTTCGCAATAGTGAGTGGATCCAAGCCACCTCTACCGCGACGCGGAAGCGTGCAGCTGAACTCAACGAGATTCAAAGGACCCAATGGCTCAATATTTGAGGACTCACGAGGCAAGTACCAACTTGAGAAAAATGAGTAACATATCGAATTCTTGACGTTAAAAATTTACTGTAGACTATAGCGGCAGAAAAAGTAAACGAAAAGCAGCCAAATTTATCGGAGAAAATTAGCCTGTAGAGTTACACCCATCAGTTGCAAAATAAATGTATGGACTACCAATAAAAACAGACAACTGATATCGCTGAGAAAAGGAAAATTGGAGACCATTTCAATTTCATTTCATCTTTATGTTCTATTTAAACTAATGAAGCAAATTTTCTCAACCAAACACTTCTGTTCAAGGGCCCGCCAATCACCCAACTTAACTACGTGCTCTCAATTAAGCTCAGTCATTTATAGAAGAGATCTTTTTGTGATATTATTCCCATTTCATCTGACGACTGATCCCATATAATGTCAAAATACTGACCACCCACTGTTGCCATGAAAAAAGTTTATCTAGGAAAACAAAAAATAGTAAAATTAGAATATGTGAAAGCCACAAAAGAACGAGGGAAAAGTCACTTCGGATTTTCAAAAATGGATGTCAAAAAACTCAATACAATGATCCTCCTTAAACTCACTTTGTACCAAATATCAAGTAGGCAATTTAATTGTAAGGACAGAACTTCTATCAGTAACCAATCAAAATTTCGCACCAACAGCCCACCTGATCCCCGTTCAGACGCAGCCTTCTACTAAAATTGATGCCATTGAACGAGATCATCCAAAAAACATAAATTTGACTTTATTTATGCCTCCGTTGAACGAAAAGGGATTGAAAGAACAGTTTGTGTATCTCCCACGTCTAATTTTTCTAAAATTTAATTAAAATGCACCCTTTGACACCTGAACCAGATTTGGTCAGAGTGCAGAAGTCATACTTTTTGAGCGAGAGTCACTTTTTCATGAAAAAAATGATCCTAAAGAAGACCATAAACTCATAAAAGTAACAATTAACAAGCCAATAAAAATGAAGTCACTGAAAAATGAAGTCAATGAAACAAGGGCTAATTTGAGTTTTTGACGCTCGACCAGAAAAGCGTAACATGCAACAGCAGCAATCATCCAAGACTCTCACTATCAAAACACTTTGAGCCCAAACTAGACACACCTTTCAAAAAACATAGGATGGTAACACGCGTTCACAACAGACAAAATCAAATCATTAGCATAATTGCCATGACTGCGATTTTGTTTCGCACGCCAAAAAACAACAGGACAAGTCCTAAAAATTGAAAAATTTTAGCGTTAAAATATCAAAAACGAAAGCAGCATTCAAAAAGTTACTCTAAAAACAAATGGTATTAGCCGATAAAAACATTTGTAGTAACATTCAAGCCGAGTAAAAATTGAAAATATTGAACGGAATCACCTTTATTTCGTCACAGAACAAGCAAAAGTTCGAAAATTCACTATTTTTTGAAAGCAAAATACTTCAAAGTCACAAAACTATTAGCTATAAACTGAAAAAAAAATAGATCCACTAATACCTGTTTAGCATCCGATGAGACCTGTCATTATTGATACTAAGTGACAAGACGACAACATTAAGAACAAATACGCACATAAGTAAAAAAAAAGACGCAGTATTTTAGGATAGCTACTGCTAAAAGTCAGTCGATCACCTGAAAACATTAAAGGTTCTCTAATGCCTCATTACGAAGCCAAAAGTAGCTCTTTATCTTTGTAAGTAGCTCTTTTAAGTTGCTCTCTCCTTTAAATCAGAGCCTCATTGAGGCTGATTCTCAATATGAGCCAAATTGACAGACTTTTATCTGAGGCTAGAATGACAGCAGAAGAATCAACGCAAGATGAAAGCGATTTTACTGAAGTAAGGAATAAAAGAAAACATTTCAGAAAAGTGCTAACTCCAATCAACAATGTAAGACCGATGATTGTTTCAATTGATCCAAGACCATCACAAATTCAGTTTGCAAAAGCAATCAGGTCGAAGTTTCCAGCCGTCAAGATTAAGCAAATAAGAGAATTGAAAAACACTACCGACTTCTTTATTCAACCAGAGGACCTCACTTCAAGAGAATGCTTGATGCTGTCACTAAACCTAAATCAGGCCTTTCCAAATGCAAAAGTGAATTCCAGGAATACACTTCATAAGCATTGAACTAAACCAAGTTTCGTCATTGTAAACGTTCACCACAGCATTACTGAAGATGAGGTAAAAGATGAACTTTTAAATAACAACCCAATGAACGTCACCAAAGTTTCACGATTAACAAGTCGAGCAACGGGCCAACCAACAAGATTAATACGCGTGATTACGGAATCAAACAATCAAGTCAACGCAGCTCAAAAACATGACGTCAAGATAGGCTGGCAGCTATACCGGTGTGAAGCAAGCCGAGAACCACCACATGTTATGCAATGTTTCAAATGTCAAAAAATTTGGCCTCTCAGTAAGGGATTGCACTAATGCAATTCGATGTCTTCGCTGCTCGGAAGATCATAGTGTTAAAGAAAGCACTGTTGCAAAATAAAATGCCAAACGCTCAAACTGTGGGGGTGCTCATGCGACAGTTTATCGAGGCTGTCCAGCATATCAGCATAAGTTAGCAGAGGCCTCAAAAAAGATAAATGAGAACAAATTCTCAGCCATAGCTAATAAACTGAACTCTCAAGCAAAGACTGATCTAACGCAATCAACTGAAAAAATTGCTGTTCTAGTAGCTGAAGTTTTGAGCAAGATACGAACAGTTCTTAACACTATGTCCTACAGTGACATAATAAATATTGTCTCTAAAAGCTCCTCACAAATCTTCAATGAAAAAATTGATGGTCAGCGAATACATGACAGCATAAAAAGCGCAAAAACAGCTGTTATTTCAATTCAAACAAACAATTTACCAAACAGCAATAACTTTTCGCAAAATGGATAAGCTCAAGATTTTGCAATGGAACTGTCGCGGACTAAACAACAAAATTAGTGATCTGATTTTGTTTTCAACAGAAGAAGAAATAGATGTAATTTGTTTGAATGAAGTTAAGAACTGGAAAAAACAACGTACCTCAACAACTACATCGTTGCAACGGAAACCTTCAACAACGGTCAATATGGCTCTGCTATCTTAGTGAAGAACAGCATTGTTATCAAGCGAATAGAACCAGTAGAAAAAGAAACTGATAGCAATGCCAGAATACTAGAAACACTTAAAATTTGCCTTAAGTTGCCCTCTTTCGATGATTTTTGGATAAAAACTGCTTACAATTCCCATGGAAAACCGCTCTCGACCGATAAAATATTTTCAGGAAAGTTGAAAAATTTCTCCATATGTGGCGACTTCAATGCTCCCCACCATGAACAACACTGCCCCTACAATTCTGAAAAGGGGGAAAAGCTCCTAAATATTATTGTCGAGGGCACTTTTAAACTGCTGAACAACGGTTATCACAACTATCAGTCATTTGACGGAAAATGCAAAAATATGTTAGATCTGCACTTTTGCGATAATTCACTTTTTGCCCATTTAAACGAATTTCAAGCATCAGAAGATTTAGGAAGCTATCACAAAGTTACGATTACGACCCTTAACCTGAGAAAAGGTGAAGTTTTTCAACTAAAATCAAAAATCAACTACAGAAAGTTTGGAGAACAAGCAAGAAAATTACAAAGATCATCAAGTCTCTGGCATGTGAAGTATCCAAAAAAGAATGAATTAAATCAGTTTAGCACCAGTTTAATTGAATTAATACACAAATCTTTAGAAGACTCCAGAGTTGAGACGCAAAAACTGATAAAAATGAGGAGAAAAAGGCGAAATGAGCTCAAAATAGCAGTTGGCGATCACTATACCTCTTTAAGAACGGGGATAAATTACCTACAGAAAGAAATTAAACGATCAATGATGCAATCAGAAGACAGAAAAAGAGCAAAGGTCTTGGAAAGTGCATGTGATAAGGGTAGCAAAGGCTTCTGGGAAGCAATAAAAGAACTAACTAATAAAAACGAGCCCAAACAAAAAACAGCAGAATACCCAAAATTATTCTACAAAGATTGCGTGGCGGTCACCGATAAGGAGAAAAGTGAAATGTTCAAACAGCTGCTAAAGGACACAATGAAAAATCACGAAACGGATTCATTGATAATTTCTGAACTCTGCGACAATATTGAAAATGAAACAGAAGCTATAATAAATACAAATGAACATGCTGAACAACTTGTCATTGTGGTTACAACAAAAGAATTTGATGAAATCTTGGAAGAGACGAGAAAAACACTCCCTGGGCCCGACAAAATCTGCTACAAAATCCTTGAGGAATTACCTAAGAATGTAAAAGCCCTTGCCTGTCTCCTTTTATCTAGCTCCATAAATAACTCGTTCGTTCCAGTTAACTGGAAAGAATCCCAGATAAAAATGATACCAAAACAAGACAAAGACCGATCGAACGCTGAAAACTACCGACCCAATAGTCTTACAAATTGCATAGCCAAAATATGTGAAACTGTTGTAAAAAACATCGTTATTGAATATTGTGAAAGCCAAAATATATTCGGCGAGACTCAGAGTGCTTACAGGAAACACCGCTGCACCACAGACAACCTCATTAAACTCACTCAGCACGTCAGTGAAGCCTTTCAGTGGTCAGAAAGGGTTGGTTTCGTATGCTTGGATGTCGAAAAAGGGTTCGACGCTAAATGGCGCCTAGGACTCGTGCACAAATTAAACTCGATAGGGCTAAAGAATTCAGTCATAAGGTGGATAAATTCATTCTTATCGTAAAGGAATGTGTTTGTGAAGATAAACTGCACTGTCAGTGATAGCTTCAGCCCGACAACTGGAGTACCTCAAGGGAGCGTAATTGCTCCTCATTCTCTTTCTCATTTACGTCAGTGGTTTGCCGAAAATAAAAGCCCAGAACTCACAGTTCGCTGACGACTTTGCCCTCTACTACAGGTCACGATTCCCCAAATTAATTGAAAAACATCTCCAATCATCACTGAATAGTCCAATTAATTGGTGCGACTCATTGAAAATCAAAATTAACCCAAATAAAACTCAAAATTAACCCAAAATCAAAATTAACCCAAAAAATTACCTGATCTTTAAAAACCCCTCAAAGAAAGAATCTTCTCTACAGCTCAACATAAAAGGAATATCCATTCAGAAGACATAATCGATAAAATTCGTGGGTATCATTCTTACTCCACACCTCAATTGGAATGAACATTGCAAAGATTTAATACGAAGAGCGAACAGCAGGCTATTTCAACCCTAGAAGCTTAGTAACCTAAACGTTAACGAAGAAAGCCTAATTTTGGTTAAAAAATCTTGGATCAGACCACTATTTCTGTACTCGAATGCTTGTTGGCTGGATCAATCGCATGCCCTTATCAATAAAATACAAAACGTTCAAAACCGAGCCCTTCGAATTTGCCTTGCAAAACCATGGGCTAAGATGACTGCTCAGATTAGTGGCTAAGATGACTGCTCAGAACTAAACAGAAGGAGGATCGATCCCAGTTTAATCCCGGAAATTCAATATCAAAGATCTTCAACTTTCAGACAACAGAAATGGGCTAAATGACAGAAGAAAAGCAAAAACTGAGAAAGGAAAACTAAGTAAACAGGAAAAAAAGTACAACAACAAACAGGAAAACAGATTGATAGATAGTGCAAATGAAAATTTGACAGTCGTATAACCAAAAGTAGCTGTCGAATTGCACAGTTGCGAAGAGCACAAAAAAATGTTTAATAAAGTAAATACAATTACGGTTCGATTCCAACTCCAGCAACTTAACATTTATTTTCTTGAGGCGTTTCCTCCATCCAATGAACTGCATAAAATTTCTAACGTCTTGAAGAAGAGGAAAGTGGCGCAGTTGTCAACAAAGCGTGGATTATTTACGATAGAAAGAACATTTTTTTTCTCCGACCACGGTTCGAGTCCAGCTCAGTTGCCTCCAACTTTCCTTATTATAATTATTTTTTCCCGCTATATTAACAATATGAAAAACAACAGAACAATCAGACGTGTTAAATGTATTCGGCCAGCCGCTCGCCTAGTCAATTCGGGGCTGAACAGATCACAGCTGTCATCAATATCTTTATGCGTTGTTATTGACCAACATTTACGCCTTCTTTCGAAGCCTCTCAATTCTATTTTATTGATGACTATTTTACTATTTTCCTCAACACTCCACTGATTTAAAAAAAACGTCTGCGAGATTAACCAAAAACATTCACTCTTGTGTTGCGCGTGGTTTGGCTTCAGTGGTTTTATGGTTTAGGTTAGCGTAGCACTTTTATTTATCAATTTCCTAATTCTCTCAGTTTTATAATAATGCTTTTTTAAGTCAGAAACAACGCTTTTGTTTATTCTTTTTCTCCCTCTCTTAATCAATCATAACCGTTCCTTTTTCTCACTTCAATCTTTTCTTTTTTGACAGCGA
The DNA here is from genome assembly GCF_964194025.1 of Convolutriloba macropyga. Classification (NCBI taxonomy): domain Eukaryota; kingdom Metazoa; phylum Xenacoelomorpha; order Acoela; family Convolutidae; genus Convolutriloba; species Convolutriloba macropyga. The sequence goes on from NC_134474.1 coordinate 36,318,040, forward strand.
AGCAGGACTATTTGAAATCAGGGCCACCGATCTAAGCCCTAGCTATAATTGAATCAAGCGGACAGTAACATATTTGAATGAAAGCTGAATTTTTGTAATATCATACATGACACTTAGCGCGGACCGCTAATAAAACACACAACTGGGAGCTTCGGTTCGAAACCGTTCAAGTCAGTTTGTCGATCACCATTTTAAATTCGCAACGACTTAAACACTGAAAGAACGAATCTTTGAAACGAAAAACCTGCAGAAACATAAGTCAACTTAGTGCAGTAAACTATTTCCGCGAAGAAACAGAACATCAACACGCATGGGTTCGAGTCCCACCCACGCTCATCGAGCATTTAAAGTTTTCCCATTCAATTTTATTTTCTTTTTATCATACTTACCTGGAGAAACTATCACACTCATTTTAAACAATTTCAACGAGGCTAGCCAAGAAAACGATCCACTAGCGTTTATATACGTCAAGTTCAGCCAGCAGAAGTCCTCCATGGTAATTGAAATGGCTGAGTGCATCTGAGGCAGAGGAAGTCTTCTACTGCAGTTATATAGAACTTTCTTAACAAGAACTTCTTAAACTCATTTTTATAAACTAAAAACTCCTCTTACTGTGTATATAACTGTGTATATAACTTCTTTCACCTCTAGTTGTACATAAATTGTATTGTATAGGGTAAACACAGAAGTCAAATACTAGCACTAAAAAATTTCTTTCCCAAAAACAAAAAATTGATCCAACACCCTTATTGACTCCACTTCAGAAGGAGCTTGAAACAATTTTAAGAGTCAAAACTACTCGCTTTTTCATAACGAGACATCATCAAGAGTAATAAAGATTAGTTTAAAAAATACAATGATCCAAAAAATATGGCCATCAAATATGGATGATAAAACCTAATTTTTGCGCTTATCTTCAATAAAATCTCATCAACTTTCCGACACAAAGGGCTCTGAAATGTTTAAGTTCCGCTGAACTCATCGCAAGCCTGTATGGCTGATTTAATGATAAATGTATTTAATGATTAATGAATTTTGTTTAATAATGAATGAATTTTCATTAAAGTTGCAAAATTGGCTAGTTGAAAACGCTTAACCAGTTGCAACAGAATTTTACGTTCTCGTAAAATCTAACATTTTAGCCAAACTTAGCTGAGACTTGCCCTTTGGCCATTTATTGTCCCAAATTTTCTGCTTTTGTTCTGCTGCTACAGTATTTGCATATACATTTACTGCTACATGCAACCGTTTCACTTCCCAAATCTAACTCATTATGCAACTCCAAACCAATGGGTATTTTATGTTCTGTTCTCAATTCATCAACCGCCAGGTTTCAAGATGCCGAAGAATTCCAACGTAGTGCAATCTCAAGCATCGTCAACCGGATCAAAAACAGCTCAGAGCGAAGCAATTCAGCACCGCACAAACTTTCAACGCCATCGATTGCACCGACTTTATCTGACAATAAAAATACATCAGATGCCAAAGAGCCAGAACAAGCTCAATATCAACAACAAATGAGACAAGAACAAACGCAAAAACAACTCGAAGAACTCAAAACTCAACTGGACTTACTTTCAGACCAATTTGATGCCCCAGCGAATCCGAACGTTTCCCAAGATTCTAAAAAACTTCACGAGTTCAAACAAAAACACGAAAAAGATTGGATGAGAATGCAATCAAAACTGAAAGAAGAGAAGCGCCGAAAACAACTTTTATCTCAAATAGGAAAAAATGAACAAACCGAACTTGACAACCTCAAATCTCAATATCTCGATATCCTTAAAGATCTTCACAGAGCTGAGAACATAAAAGATTACTTGACAACTCGAAAACGGGAACTATTCATGTTAAAGAAATTCCACCAGAGCGATCGAGGCACAATGGCTGCTCAGAACTTCAAACTAGAAAAGTTATTTCTAGAAAACAGAGCTCTCAGGCAAAAGGAGTTGCAACGGGTCAGGTTGGCCCCGGAAGACGCATGTGAAGATGTCGTTTTAGAAGGGCAGGCTTTCCAGCTGAGTAAACAAATTGGCAGAATGAGACAAGAGAACGCAAAACTGAAACTTCATCTCAGTGAATTAACAATGAAATAAATGCATTTTCGGATTAAAACCAAATCAAGGCCGTTACAGAAGCAAACGATGAGGACCGATATTGTACAATTTTGCACATGTGGTGTGACATATAATGTACAAAACAATTAATTAATAATCTCAGAGCACAACTTACATTACTATGCCTGGCTTGCATCAACGGTTATTTTCAAACAAAAATTTTTGAAAATGCATAAGTTATTGGCCGAAAAACTTAATTTTGTCTGTTTAACACCATCATAAAATGATGTTAAAAGGGGCATGTTTGTTCCGACCCACTTCAGTGGGGGAGGAACTATATGCTCAACTGTTTTTTTGTTGAGTCAATTTTCGCCAATCAATATTGACCAATTCTTCATACAGAATTGTGAGTGGTATCATCATGAAGCTTGTCAAGCGTAGAATATCAAAGTAAACATGAATTTCGTGTTTTTAAAGGAATTACGGAGGTTTACAGTTATGTGAACAGTAGGCTCCTTGCCGTTATTTTGTTCACATTTTTCTTACTTTTTGCTAAATTTTGATATGTTACAGAAATGTTACAGAAAGTCTCCTTAGCTTTACGTTAAAAATGAACGAAAACTGCTGAATTGCTTGAACCAACTCTTTTGACTTCTTGAGTTTCTTTAGTCCACTTTATCACAATTGAGTGGTGTTGCAGACAGACGAACTGATGACACGATCTGCGTTTACTCATATGAGTGATAATTTTACTTCCAGTTCCTAAGAACGTTTCTCTAATTTGAATCGCTTTTAATCAAAATTGCATCATCTATTTTTGAAATATTAAAATTTTTGTGTGCCAAAAAATTGATTACGCACTTATTCTCAATAGTTAGGTTTTTAACAGCCCCACAGAGATAGCAAGGCTGGTTTTGGTTTCATAGTTGATTTCTGCAAGCAAAATGATTCCATTTTAATTTTGCTCTGTCATCTTTTAAAACATTTTTCCTTGCATACTGTGTCCCAATAATACACAAGTCTGATTTCAATCAGGCCCATTCAAACGAATCCCAATGAAAAAATATTGTGTTTTCTGAGTAACACTCACAGTTTTATGGCTCCGATAAAGTATTTTCATAAAATTTAAAAGAATTCTTGAGTTTTGCCAGTAATTCTAGTTCTTCTTTTGTCTTGCGAAAGAGTCTAATTAATGATGGGTCCTATTCACTATCTTATGAGATATTAAAGAAACTATCTAATGCTTTCAGTTGATACCTAATGGTTTTCCGCTAACACAAATCAGTTTATTTTTTGCTTAAATTTTTTGACTTTATTGTTAATTACAGACCAGGAAGATTTCAAATCCATGCTGTTATTGGCAAAACAAATTTACAGTGCAAATGAAGGCCAGTGGACCTACATTATAATTTCAGCGAAAAGCTCGTTTATTTTGGCTGAAAGACCTTTTTGTGTAAAATTGAGAAATTTTGAGTTCTGCCTGTGTTGTTTCAGTCTGTCGTCGTTATTCTAGTCTTTTGTTATTTTAGTCTTTTGATTCGTTATTATTTTAGTCTTTTGATTTAGCCTCAAAAATGACATGTCCAACTCGCTTCCAGGGCATCAACAAATGAATCTTCATACTATTCAGTAGTTAAAAGCTTATGGTGGTTATGACTTATTGTTTTTTTTAATGATTTCTTATAAAAACTAAATGTTCTTTTGAAACCTGCCATTTTTATCTTACTTCTGTAAGATTGTAGCGTAGTCCAAGCAAAAGGCGAGTTGGTGACCTTTTTCAACTGGGTTACAATACAGTGCACATTGCTGTTTTACCATTCAAATTCGTCATTTAAAAAGACAGATCCGGTACCTTTTCAGGTAGAATACAAGTCAATTTGCTTAGAGCAATTTTCATCTGGTGCTATTTTGAAATTGTTCTTTTTTTAAAAAAAATAGACATTGAATTTTGGTCGTAATTAATGCTTGTCGTTTTTATTTCATTTTGTTTTGTGTCTTGTCTCTTACTCTCCCGAATGGCAGGTGTAATCGTCCCTCTAATGTATTCTTTTGGATAGTGATTTGAGCTTAATGGGATTTTTTAAATGGATATACCAATTAATTTTTCACAATATATGGCTTTTTAAAGCTTCATTATCTCTTTTTGCTTTGGTAGACAATTAAGTCAAAAATTTGCTTGAGCAGGGTCGGAACATTATGTGCAAACACAAATTACCGAGCCTCCTTGTTCATAGTATAATTGCATTTGAAACAAATCTTTAAAAAGTTGACGTATTTACAAACTATAAGTTAAATGTAGAACTCAGGATTGCCCTTGGAAATTTTGCATTAAAAAATAAGACTATCGAGAAAGAAGAGGATTTAAAACTACAAAAACTTAAAAATTGAAAAATGGCGATACTTAGATTGCCCACATACATTTCATATACCATAAAATAAATGAGAAACCTAGCTACCTCCACTTTGTAGTTCAGAGAATTTTTTGCTGCTGAAAAGTTAACTCGATCGGTGTCTTGTTATTTTGTTTATTTGTAAACGCTTTTTAGGCATTCTAAGCCAGCGTTTCTAAATTTAAAAACTAAACGTTTTTTTTCTTCGATTTTTAAAAATCGCTGTTACAGGCATTATGTTTGTGGCACCAAAAAATCAATTTGATTTGAAGTCAAATCAGACATTTAGTCGCCAGATTTATAAGCATTGCTTGGTTGCAAAAATGTTTTCCCTATTTTTTTTATAGGTCCACGGAATTTTGAAATCTAAACCTCAAATGGAAAACAATTCACATAGCGCAGAGGTTGAAAATTGAAATAATTCAACCTTGTCAGTTTTTGATTTTAAATAACTGTTATGACAATTAAATAAAATTTTGTTAATTTTCGCTAATTCTTTCAGTCTTGCGTTTCAACAGTCATCAGACGATTTTAAAACACTTAGCCAACCCTAATCGACAGATTGAGCTGTCATAGAGGTTCCTATTTTTTTCAAAAAAAGGTTAAGCAATTGTTCAGAATGGTATTTGACCGCGGTCAGTCAGCTCAATAAACGAAATGAAGCTAAGAGAAACAGGATTAATTAATATCCATAAAGACCGTAAGATGCCAGGAATCCACTTTTGTTACTTTAAGCAGCCGAAAACTGATATTCCAGGTTGTTTTCAATAGGTAGGCAACATTTCAATGTGCCTAGGGATTGCTTTAAGGCATCCGATGAGTTTGGCGATATTATTTCGGCAGTTCACTCATTTTTACACGTGCACAGATTGCGTCATTTTATAACAATGGTATCTTTGGTCTGATGTGTAGCTGGAGCTGGAAAAAATCAACTTTTTAGTGGTTACCTTTTGATAACTTTAAAGCAACGAGCTTCAATCATGATCGTCAACGAGCTTTAATCGTCAAATCCTGAAATAAAAAACGCTCGCATTTATCTTTCATTAGTTATTATTTTATTAGTAAAAATCGGCTTCTAATGAGAGCAAGGTCATCAAGTTCTCTTTTTTTGATCTCAGAAATATTTCAACTACGTATGAGAAGCTACATAATTTGAATATTTTTGAACTTTCTGCAAAAAAAGAACGTCGGACGAATTGCCCTCAAACGACTGGCGAGCGGTTGACTTCGTCAGTTTTCTCAGTTTAGGAAAGTGAGCTTTAGATTGAACGCGGCCTGAGGTGAGCCTAGGAAAGGTGGTGAGCGCGGTTGGGTGGGTTGGGGGAGTGAAGAAGGGCTGCGGGAGAGGTCGACAGTGCTGTGTTAAGGGTGGGAACGAGGCGGAGGGGTGGGAGGTGGGGAGGGGGATGGGGCAAACTCTATGAACTACCCCTCACACAATGAAATTATGTCTCCTGAACAGGTTCGATTAATTGCATACTTATAGACTATTAAGGCGTGAGGCTCTGTAAGAAATTAATGCCTTCCGGGCTCTACCTGTTTTTGAGGACGAAAAGTCGAAACATGAACTGTTTTAACTCTAACGCTGAAAAATCATTCGGTCTAATAATTAACGTAAGAAAGAACAACAAAGCACCGTCAAAACTTCAAACTTCCATAAACATTTTTGATATTTTGGATTAAAAAATGCTGCTCTGGCATTTTAATTTTGCAGTTATTGAACGGGAAAATTTCTCTAAGAAAATATACGGCAATCTCAAGTGCTTATTTCGCTTGCCTCATTCGCAAGTGATATATCGTTATAAACACTTAATATTTCCCCATAGAGCTGCTTCAATTCAGTTCTTGATAAGTTTCAAGGCCCAATTTGGTTTCTATTGTTCCGACCCCTCTTGAGGGGGGAGGAACTATATACTCGAATGGGTTTTTTTGTTCAGACAATTTTGGCCGATCGATACATTCATCGTAAAGAGCTGAGACTGGTATCATTAAAAAGATTGTCCAGCGAAGAATATGGAATTAAAAAGATCTTTCCGATTTTCGTTTTTTACAGGGAATTATCGAGGTTTAAACTTTTGAGAAAATAGAGTGAATTCCGTTGATTTTATTCACATTTTCCGGAATTTTTGACAAAAATTTCGCTAATTTTGCTGAAAGTTGTTGAATTTTTTCAAGAAGGTGTTGTTTAATTTTTTTTTTGTCAAAAATTCTGGCTAGATATTTCAAAATTCAGACTTCAAAAAAAACAGCACGGAATAAAATTCTTTAGTCCACTTTGATTAAACTTGCAGAAAGTACACACCCAAACACCACTACCACAATCTTTTTCGACTCAAAAGGTGGCTATTTCTACTTAAACTTCCGTTGCGAAGGCTCCGTAATTAAAACTTTGCCGTTTTTTGCAAACTTTACTCGTTGATTATCAAAAACGCAGTTTTTTATTTTTGATTTTTTAACTAACGAAATATCTCTATCTATAACACTCGAAAAATTAAATTTAAGTGTTCTTAATGGACGAACAGCATTAGCAGAGCTAGTTTCGGACCAATCTTGGACTGTTACAGTCCAAAAAAAACATTCGGATTGTAAGAAGTCGTTCTTTTTTATTTAAAAAAATCGATCTTTTTTATATATATTTATGAAATAACAAAACATCAGCTCATTAGTGATAGGTCCAATTTGCTTCCTAATTAGGTCCAAAATATTGTATCTAGTTTATTACTTGAAATCTTACGATCGTTTTGACTTTTAAAAATATTTGACTCTTAAATAAAAAAGCTTATTGAACTTTGCCTCCATTTTTCTCTTAATTTGGCCAAGTTGTAGATTCCTGTCAGGCATGAAAGAATGCTTATTTTTTCTATTGAATTCATATTTAATCTTTATTGCGGTTTTACACCTTAAGTTATGCTTTTCGGGCTTTGATACTACTAAATTTCACATTTTTTTATTTTCAGGTATTTGCCCATATTTCACGTTTTCTAGTTTTGTTACATTATCAAGTTATTGACAGTTCATATAACAAAATATTGGCGTTCAAAATAAGGCACAATCAATAATATCAAAATCCTTAAGGATATACACTCTGTTTTCAACGATTTCGACCATTCTTTCTCGAAGAATTTAATTGACTTCTATATTTTGTCTTCAACTGTCGTTTTTACTTTGTCTTTTTAGTAGTATGAAATTTCTTGTAAAATGACCCGGTTTCATTGACTTTCCTAGGAAAAATGAATGGGCCGATTTTCTGATATTAAAAGATAGCTGATGGCTTTCATGACTTTGAAAACAATTGTTTTCCAAAAAAAAACACTTCAAATTTGCAATTTTGTTCCTTTTAATGTCTGTTTGTTACCTAGTCGCGTTAATTACAGTCCAAATATGACAATAATGTTGTCAAGGGAAGGTATCAAACGGATTGCTGTCACAAAATCTAATGTTTTAAAAGAATTCGTTATGACTTTACTGGCTTCGACACGAGTTTTTCGCCAAAAAAAGTAGTTTTTGATTATTGTCATATTTAACGTTTTTTTTTTTGTAGACGCAAGATATACTCTGGATAAATGCAGGTCTCAGGGGCTTCGTTTGAAAGAATAAACGAACCTAGTTAATTTCAATTTGTAATTAATGGTTTTCATGTCTTTGGAAAAATTTTTCTTCTGACTTTTAATTTTGCCTTTTTTTTGTCTACCTGGTTACCTGGTTTAGTTAATGAAAGATCACATGATACATTATCGGCACTAAAAGAAGGTGCAATCAAACATATTTTGAGGGCCAAAGTATAACTTTACGGCTTCGAAAGCGTTTTCCGGCAAAATATAATGGAGTTTTTGTTTGTTGTCTATTTGTTGTTCTTTTTGTAACCACATAAAAATTGAAGTATGTTCTTAATTCCCACATTAAGAAACGCTGGTTGCTGTAAAACTATGGGATTTTTTAGTTGACTTCTAAAGGTTTTCATTACTTTGAAACAAATTGTTTTTTTAAAGCGAATTTTTCAAAATTATTCTTTTTGTCCTTTATTGTTTAATTGTTACCAAGCCTTATTATGGACTGGTCCTATATCTTTTCTGGTGAGTTATAGGACCAGTTATATATCTTTTAATCTGACGCTATTTTGACTTTGTTATAAAGTTTTGTTTTTTAAAACGGACAAATTTTTTGATTTAATTAATATTTGTTGTTGTTTGATTTTGCTGTTCGATTTCTTAATATTGGCATATCTAAAGAATCTAAGGCATCATTGTGTACTCCACCGAGTTATGTGCTTTGGAGGCTGTCTTTCCGTTCATACACCAATATTTTTTTTAAAAAAAAATTTTGGGGTTTTCTATCTGTTCCTCATTTGGTAGACAATTATGCCAAATTTGTGGATGAGCGGGGTCGAAACCTAATGTGCGATTGCACATTACCGAGCGTCCTTATTTCTATCTAAGACCAAAACCCCTATTTTGTGTAAGTTTATCAAAAAACAACAGATGAGTATAAACTTATTGTGGACGAAGAAACTTATAGTATGTACCAAAATTGCATATATAATTAGATATATAAAGATATATATAATTAGGTTTCTTGTATTAAACTTGCAAAAATGGTAAAATCGCGTAAGAAGTTAATTACTGGAAGTAATTATACTGGAAAAAGCAGGAGTCAATATTTGTTTGTATAAGTAATCAAAGAACGCCAAAAAACGTGCGAACCGTATGAACCCACTTGAGAGATCCCCAAATATATACGAAGGACCAATACACTCCGAGGTACAGATCTACGGATCAACCATTTAGAAAAATCTTTTTTTTTCGGAAATTTGGACTTTTCTTTGATTGTTTATTCAACGAAGACTTCTATATAAATTTTATGCAAACAATGGAACATAATTGAGCTTATTGAACTTTGGTTTCATAACTGAAATCAAAGAAACACCAGTCAACACAGTTGAATTTAAAAGAACATTGCGATTCGTAATTTTACACTCTTAATTTTAAGGAAAAGCTGGATCTTTTAAAACCCCATGACCTCTGAGCAAAAACAACGGTCGAAAAATATCTTTGAAAGATTCTTCTCTGCGGTGTCTTTCAAATGATACAACTCACGAAATGTTTAAACGATTATTTTGAGGGTTAAAAAAAAAGAAACAGAACAGGAGGGCTAGCATAGAGTTCCTTTCAATACATGAGGTCGACACAATAGGAGTCTCTTGCCAAATTGGTTTTAATCCAAAAATGTCATTTAAAAATCTATTTTTAGAATAACTAGATTTCAATATATTAACGGGAATTATTGCAAACTTGATAAAATGGAGCTTTTATCATTTCAAGCAGTAAAGTAAAGCTAGCAATGGTTAGTCACATCAAGCGTAATAAAATTTCTCCTAAATTAGAAAAGTGCAGACACCTTCATATCAACACAATTTTTTCGCAAAATAACTAATGTTTAAATTACTAGGCAGTGCAAAACTTCTTTGTCAGCTGATTTGACTTCCAACAGTTCAGATTTGGATGTTGACAAATTTTGAAACCAAATAGATTGGAAAAAGTTTTGCTACCTCAGTCTGCTGACTGGTTTGAAGCGACTCATGTCTTATTTCCAGTTCAAAATGCAAACTCCTATGTAAAGTGAATTTCATCCTAAAGAAAAAGCCTATCACTTAAACTAAACGGTCAACAAAATCGAAACACAACTAAAAAGTGAACCTCATTTCCGCCCAAAAACATTCAGCCATATAAAAGCCATCAGATATACACCTCTATTACCAATGCACCCCGAAACTTACAACGAAGTGGGATAATTGTTCCGACCCACTTGCGGTAGGAGGAACTATATACTCAAATGTTTTTTTTTGTTCAGTCAATTTTGGCTGATTGACATATTTAGCAAACAGCATTGAGACTGGTTACATTTAAAATCCCGGGAAGCGTAGAATATGGAATTAAAAAGATTTTTTATTTTCGTCTTTTTAAGGGGGAAAATTTTTTACGGGGAAATTTTGTGAATCGCAGACGGAATTACGTTTGCTTTTATTCATATTTTTCGTATTTTTGACCAAATTTTAATAAATTTTGCTAAAACTTATTAAAACTGATTACAAAAATGTTATTGGCTTACATTTAAGGATAGAGGAGGTTTGTCGATAAGTTTTATCTGAGTCTTTTTGATAAAAATTGTTAATTATTTCGAACTTCGGACTTTTAATCATACGCTTTTTATCCCACTCCGCTCACATAGGCTCGAAGCAGAAGCCTAATATTTGCTGTCAGAAACTTTAAAAACACCAAAAGGGATAATGGTACTTTCCCTTCCTATGGGAGTCTTCTGGGAATAAATGTTTGCCCGCTTTTGAAAACAAATACAATAATTATAAAAAATGCATCATATACTTTTGCTTTATTGAAATACTCCATTTGCTTATTGATCTAATTTGCAAACATAAGGAATAAATAGTTGTTTTTGTTGGACGCGCAGCAAAATCATAGCAAGGATTGGACTCATCTTTGATTCCTACAATCAATAATTATTCGGATTATTTTGGGGCCCGGTATTTTTCAAAAAAATTTATAAAATTATTTCCTTGTTGCCTACTGACGAGAATGAATTCGAATCAACGCGCAATTAATAATGGATCCTATTTGAACAAAATTAAGCGAAATGAAGATCTATTATGTCTTCAGCGAAAAACTCGTAGTATTTATGGCAATGACAATGCTTTTGTAAACTTTATATGATTTCTTTTGTTTTGCCCACATATGTCAGTCTTTTTGCAGCCTCATGATTTATTCGCATTAACCAATGTCTCAACTGAGATCTTTAGGAGCTATAGGTGAACCTATAAAATGCTTTCAGTTATTATCTAATGCCTCTTATGACTAAATATATTCCTTTTAAAATGTCAGTGAAGTTTGGAAGTTTGCAGTTTTTTATTTTATTTCTATCCACATGAAGATTATTCTCAAAATAGAAAAGTCAAAATTTATTTCACGTGACGGAAAAAATTCATTATAGGGGTTTAATTTTCTTGGCTTTCTTACAAAATTTTAAAAATGTGATTTTTGCCTTATTTCCTGTATTTGAGGTTTTTTGTTCACTTTTCAAATCATCACTTTAAGAATAGCTCCAATTGGCATTGAAAGAATGCTAATTGGCAAGAAGAACAATTTTAAGAATTTCCGTGAATATCTTAAAGTTTTTACCATTGCAGAGCCGTTATCTCAAACAAAATGGAATATTTTTGGCTGTAATTGTAGTTCTTTTGGTTGTAGTACAGCATATTCTTGACAAACAAACGCACTAAATGCTTCTATGTTTGAATGCATCTATTTACTTAATTCAGTTTATAGCTAACGGTTTTATTGACCTTTGATTAATTTTTGTATACATATTTTTGTACCTCCAAGTTTTTGTTCTCAATGTGGACAAATATTTTGACCTCACTTTTAACAGGGCTCATCAACTTTCTGTGCTCCAAGTATAGTTTTTGCTGTTCGTTATGCTTTGATTGACGTCTTTATAGCTTTTCATGAGCTATGAGTTTTCATAAAAATTTCGTGAGTTGTCATTACTGGTCAATAATTTTGGTTTTCTGTCGTCATTTTCACAAGGAACCTTTGAAAAAAGATGCATTTAAAATCAAACCAACCAAAAATTGTACCCTTTTTCATTTCGAAGTTTTAAATGGTTTTTATTGATGTGTTTTTAACGGCTTCAACAATTCGGTTTCGATTAATGGTTTGTGAAATTTTAAGTTCCGTCCGTATTCGATTATTTTTGTCTTCTTATGCTTCGATCTCGCTAATAACAAGCAGTTCCAAGGTGATGTGTTTGTTTGAAGTTGAAAGCTTGTGGTTTGTTTGCATTTTTGAAAATGCCTTTTAAAGAAAATCAGTTGACTTTTGAGGTTTGTCTCTTTTATTTTGTCAATTTTGTAACTTGGTCTCTGTATGGACAGGTTGTATCCTCATTCTAGTGATCCAAGATCCAATCTTTATAATGGCTTTATTTTAAATTAATGGTTTGTCGGCTTTGTTATTACGCATGTGTATAAAAAGTATTATGACGTATTATGGATAATGACAGGTATGAGGTATAAATTAACCTTCTCAATGAGCCGAGTTGACAGGCATTGGTTTTAATCGATTTAAAATTGGTTCGTTTCAAAAAAAAAGAAACCCAGTTTTGAACATTGCCCATTTTGCATTTCTTTGTCGACCTGTCACCCAGTATCATTATTGACAGGTCTCATATCTTATCTGATGAAGAACAGGTTAATTTGTTCAGCTCAGGTTTTATCTGATTCTGTCTTCTTTTGTTGTAAGTTTGTTTAAAGAGACATCGCGTTTTGGCCGTAATTAAAGTTTGCTATTATTTGATTTTTTCTCTATTGTCCAGTACTCTCATAAACGGCAAGTCTCATCGGCCCTCTAATCCAGCTTTATTTTTTCACTTAATTGTATGTTTAACGAAACGTGAACTTTTGAAAGTTTTCTATCTCTCCTCATTTGGTAGACAATTTAATCAAAACGTAGATGAGCGGGGTCGGAACATTACATGCGAACGCACATTACGGAGCCCCCTTGCTGAATTAAAAAAGTCAAAAAAATGCAGCATTAAATTGAGCATTCTTTTCCTCAGTTTCCAGCAGACAATATTCAAAGAGGGGCTGAATTTTAAACTGGCCGCTATCAATAACCAGATGCCGTTTCATTCTTACTTCTAATAATTTTAGTAACCTGATCCGATAATAACACGCAACTTAAGCGTAAATTAGTTACAATACAAAAAATTGATGGTAGATTGCCAAAAATTAGTCGCAAATTCTTCCTAGATCTGCTGTATGAAGAACAGGCCAAAAATTCTTGAATGATGAGATGACATCTTTTGATTTAGAATCTGTATAACCTAATGTTTCTTCTATCAGCTGCTTTAAAATTACCTTCAATTGGTGTGCCACACTCTTGACCTCATTTCCTTGAATTTATTAGGAAGAGTCAATTTGAGAGTAAGCCAAAATCATTTAAGAGTGAGGTAAGTCATGTGTAACCAAAATCACGCGAATGAAGAAAAAACTCGCTCAACTAAGAGTGAAAATAACGTTAGGCAGGCTAAAAGTAGAAATTTCAAGAACGAATGACCAAAAATCAACTGTTTGTGACGTCATTTGGTCATAAAAAATCTTGACGAATTAAAACAACATAGCAGGACAAGTCCTGACCTAATTCTAAGAATTTTCATTGATTTAACAGAAAACTAGACCTGGAATGGAGTATTAATGGACTGGGAAATCAATTTAAAAAAAATCCGACCACAAAATAGGAAAAACAGCAAAAATCAATGTCTGAATGCCGCATTTGAATAATTGCGAGAATGCGAAATTGTGTTTTCTCACTTATAGTTCAAAATAAGAGCGAAAAAACCACGCCACAAGACCACTTGCTTTTTTGCTCCACTTCCTGTTTCAGCGTGACCAAAACCATCACTTCAATTTGACTTCAAAAATCATGAAAAATGAGTGATCAGATCTAAAAAAACATAGCCGAAGACTGCCGGAAACGACTCAAAATTTAAAAAAATAATAAAAAAACTACCCAGGAGAATTAACAAAAAATATTTGAAGCAAACTCATTTAAAAAAGTTTAAAAAAAACTAAACAAAGAAAAAAGTAACTATTTTGTTTTTTATTACAACGTCACATAAAGCAAACGAAAAACTTATTTAGTCACAAAAGAGTACTCAAAAGCTTATAACACAATACGAAAGTCACAAAAGGCTTAAAACGCGTCTAAGAAAATAGAAATCACAAACCGCAAAAAATTCAAAGAACAATTGAGCATTTCCTAATTGTATGTCATATTTCTAAAAAAAAACAAATTTTCTAACAAAACTATTCGCTTTGTATCTAAAAGCTACTTAAGTGATAGGCGTCTTTTCAAATACTACTCAAGACAGTAAAACAAAACAAATAGCGAAAAAATAGCTAACAATCAGCAAAATAGCCGAAAACCTGCTAATTGGCATAAAATTCATTGAAACCCAGAAACCTTTGAACCACTTTCAATACAAACCTAAAAAATATCATAATCAAATTTGTGAAGAAAGTGTTCTAAAAAGCCGCACGTGATCAATTTCCACTCCAATTTCTCGATATTTCCAAAACAACGGCTCAAAACAGCCGTCAGATTGTCGGAATAGCTGGGAAAGAAGAGATAGAAACAGATATAAATTGAAGAAGTTATCGGCCTCGCTCAAAAAGCTATGTAAAAACATTCAGCGATAAATTTAAAAAAGGTTGCTAAAATTGATTGTGCAGAAGCCTTTTTATCAGGGACTTTTATAACACATGAGTTCCTTTGACCTAAAACTAATTCAAACTAAACTAAATTTTTAATGAGCAGAAGTCATTTTACTGAGTGAGGCAAGTCACGAATGATCAAAATCTAATCACACAAATGAGCTTAAAAGCTTGGCTAAAGAGAGTGAGACATGCCGTTAGTGAGAGGAAGAAGTCACTCAAAAAATTACTAATAGGACTGAAAAAGCTGATAGGGCTATCAATAAACCTCAAATAATTCATGATTCTAATGTCAAGTTCACGAAAGCAAACGGCAGATAATAATCTTAGTTAAACTAGTAGAAACTAAATTCAATTTTAAATAAAAAATGCTGAAATTTAAGATTCAGAAAACTTACAATAAACTAATAATTAACTACAATTAATTTCCAATCACTGCAATTAAGAGAAAAACAACACATACTTCTTCCTTGATGTATATATTCCAGACAACATGACTTCATAATATTTCAAAAATTAAAATAGAAAAGACAAGCAACAGAAAAAAATTCAAAGGCAAAAAATTGTTTAAAAAACCAAGGACTGAGGAAAATTGCAATAACTAGTAATAACTAGAAATTTTGGAATAGGTTTTCTAGCAAACTCTTGGGACTAAATAATGATGAAGGAAATCAATTGCAAACCAAAGAAATGACGAAAATCTAAGAAAGCTGAATTAATTCAATATTAAACAACTGAAAAAACCAAAATAACAAATAAAAATGTCGGTCCAAGGACAAAGCCAGAATGATACAAACTAGAATGTAAAAAATATGGACAAAATGTAAGGAACAGAGTAACAAAAAGAAAAATTCTTTATTTTGGAAGTTAAAAATCAAATGAAAAAAAATGAAAATAAATACATTTTATTGTTCAGCATTCGAGACATAGCAGAGACAACGAGTCAAGTGAGACAAAGATCCATCCTCCTGAACGGAACAAAAAACGAAAAAGAAGAATTCAAACCTACAAAACATTTTCCAAAAAAATGGTCAAAATATTTTTGAGACCGCATTTATGAAAAAAAAATTCAATGAGTACTGTTTTTCAGAAACTGAACGTCAAAAAATGATTGAATTTTTATTGAAATGAAATTAAAGTCCCTCATGTTATACAAAAAGACTATTTCTAATCATTAAATCCAAAATACAAAACAGAAAAATTTGGAAAAACTACCAAAATCGGATTAGCATATGTACAATTTAAAACAAAAAATTACATCGGGGAAAAGAGGCGTTGAGTATATGAACTATCAAACGGAAGTTGCTAGATTAATTGATCTTCGACGCAGAGACGGCTGAAAGATCCAAAAAATGAAGAAATTACTAGAAAGAAAGCCAAAAATTAACTAAAAAAAACAAGAAATATGTGCCAATTTTGAAATTTAAAAGCATTTTCAGGCTCTGTAAAACACTGTGGTATCAATTTCCGAGTTTTAAATTTCAATATAGCATCGAATAAAAATTATTTCTACAGAAAACCAAATTATAAGAAACATAACCGACTAACGTCGGGCGAATTGCTCTCAACGACCGGCGAGCGGTTGGCTTCGTCAGTAGCTAGCCACGGGGGTGGGAGGTGTCTCAACCTCTAAGAACCACCCTTCACACCATAACTATAAGTATAAGTCTCCAAAACAGTTTGAGCTGAAACAGAGCTGAAAGGCTCTAAGAGCACTTAATGCCCGCAGGGCGCTACCTGTTTATCCCGTTTTTGAAGACGAAAGGTCAAAAGCGTCAGACAAAAAATCGGTCAAGCGAAAAATCACATTAATAAAAGACCGACAGGACTAATACAATACCTACAAAGTCATTCACTAAATGCAGCGCTTGATCAAAAAAACTTCTCTCGCTCAGAAAAAAATTAGTTCACACGTCAGTTTTACTCACTTTCGCTTTTAGGTCAGAACATCCTCTGAACGAATAGTACTTCCGGTTTTTAAAAAACCTCAAGAAGACCATTACTCCTCTTCGATTCGTATAAGCCAAGAGCACCGCAATATAGCTCAGCTCAGCTTACAGCTTCGCAGCTATAAAAACCACTCTTTTCGCTCCTCTTCATTTTTGTTCACCACCAAACTACTCGTAAAATTTTCACGCGTTTCATTTCCTGCTTCAAAATTCACACATGTAAAGTGATTAAAAAGGACTTCTCCAATACTCATCTTCGAGTCGTAAACAGACAACTCCGCAATACAATTTAAATTCTTTGAATGGTAAAAACCCAGAAAAGGCCAAACTAGCCCCAGCTATCACTTTGCGGCTATTAATAAAGCCAGATCAGAAAAGACGATTAACAGACATCAAATTAGGTAAAAAGAACAAAACTCAATTTGCAGAATTATCAGTCCTCACAATGACAAAGAAAGCATAAAATTAATCATGAAAAAGATAGGATATTGCTTTGTATAATACTTTCCATCCTCATTCAGGTCACGGAAAAGCCACTCGTCTGAACAATTTGATCAAGATATTAACCGCAACATTGAAGCATTTCATCGCTTCTGTTCATAACTTGAAGATCCAAAAATTTTCAGAGTTCTATCCATACTAGACGAACAGACAAAATCGGCATTGTTGCCAAACTTAACTCCGGTTGCCAACGATGAATGGTCAGTTAGAATACATAGCTCATCCCACTGCTTGCACAAATAGACTCGGATATCGGATCCCGCAACCGACAAATATGTACCACTCTGATCAAATGCCAAGGATTTCACTTCATACTGCGAATCAAGTTGGATTGTTTTGAAGTTTTTGAGTTTTCTCAAATCCCAAAGTTTGATCTGAGCATCATCAGCAGACGTTGCCAAATAGTACCCGTTTTCACTGAACGAAATAGCCGATATAGGACCTGAATGTCCCGGGAATGTTGCGACTGCATTGTTAGACGTAAATTTCAAATCCCAGATTTTTACCATTGCATCTGATGTCCCCACTGAGAAGATCAAACCATCCGGGTGAAATTGGGCACACGTCAAAGTATGATCACCCGATTCACTAACTTTTGATATTACCTGTCCAGAGTTGATGTCTGAGAACGCCCAGTGTTTGTCTTCGGAGCAACTTAGAATGTAGTCACCAGTCGCGTGAAGACTAAGTCCCGTCACGGGCAAAGCATGGGCTTTGATCACGTTCGAACATGAGGCTTCCGGTACGTTCCAAGTAGCAACTGTGCAATCAGCACTTGCGGTAAAGGCAACATCCCGCGAAGTATGGTACACTGCGTGTGAAACCTTTTTAGTGTGACCTTTGAGTTGAGAGACGATTTGCTCCGTCGATCGATTGGACACAATAGCCATCTTGTCCATGCCTCCAGTCAGAATCTTCGAGTCGTCCGCCTAAAAATTATTCCATTGATTATCTATAGCTCCACATTGCACGCATCTTTTAACTCAAAATTTGGTTGCTTGATTCAAGTTATAGATGAGTTCAAATCGCTTTTAGAGCTTAGGAAATTATGTATTATCAAGATAATCACACGTAGTTGAATGAATTGACCGCCGTTTATGAGACCAAAAAATGGTGGAGCAGTTCTTAAGGAAGGCAGCTTTTTACCTGGAATACGTCAACGCACAGGATTCCCGGAACACTTGCACTATGCAGACCTGACTGCGATGCCTTCATTTCGAAACCTTTCACTTCATCCACCGGATTCAAACCTTCCGGAACAGTCTTGCCTCTCTTCTTTCGCTCAGTCGTCAAATGATTCGAGTTCTCGTTCAGCTTATTAATGATCTCATCCGTCATTCCAATTGGCTCAGCAAGCACCAGAGCTTGAGGTGTTGTTTGGGCATTTGGCGATGGTTGAATTGGATTCTGAGCCAGAGAGTTAGGTGTCAATGCAGACGGGGGCGCACTGGGTGTTACTCCTGCTTGAGGTTTCAAAGCCGAGAGAGCTTCTCTAGCTGCGTTCACCTCTTTCGTGAGACGCGCGATAACTCGACAAGCAGCATCGTGTTGATAGAGAGCATGAGACAGTTCCTGGCGAGTAGTCTGCAGTTGTTGACGTAGAGTGAATGAATTCAACATCACAGCATCCCATTCGTCCTATGATTTCAAAAATAATGTGGTTAAATGAGCGGATTAACGTTTGCAAAAGAATCTAAACAACCTGAAAATTGACTTAAATCATTTCCAGCAAATTTTCACTTCCTTCAGCAAAAAAGCTATATAATTCATTGGGATGAACATTTCTTACAAAATGAACTTTAAATCAGACGATTAGAGCATACAAAGTATATGTTAAACCAGTTATTCAGTTCAAAATGGTGTTTTGGTCAACGGATCAACAACTATCGATAAGTTGAAACGAACTGACTGTAAAATAAACAGAATAATTAGAATCATTTTTTTCAAAAAAAAGTTGATAGTGTTAGGCATTATCGAGAAAACAAAATCTGTTCAGCGACCCTGTTATATTTACATGAGCTGTCCAAACTTTTGATCATAACAGTTCGAGGGAAATGCTATTGAGTCGATCACATTATTTAAACTGTTTAGGAAAAAGTGAAGTCAGCTAAAGAGAAAGAAAAAGAGCCACTTAGCAGATTTTGAATTGAGGTTCGTGCAGCGAAGTTTCTTCAATGTCTAAAAGTTTTTTATCCGTCGATATGGCAAGATGCAACTTTACAGACATTCGAAAACTTTCACCTGGTCTTCTTGATAGCCATGGTTTAGGAAATCATGAAATTATAGCAAGGAATTTACCATCTTCATGAAAGCATATTTGAAATCCAGACTTTTTTTTACCTGAAGTGCTTTCAGTATAGCTGGAACACTGGTAGCCGACGGTGGTTTGGCTTTAACAGGCTGCGCTATATTTATGTCAACCAGTTGTTCAATTTCCAGCGGTTCACCGTTGATCGGATCTTTAGAGCCATTCTCTTTGATGAACTTCTCGATCAACCTTCTTTCAAATACATTTCCTGATGACGGTGCCACGCAGGGTTTTTCAGGAACTTCATTTGACAATGCACAAACTAACGCCATTCAAACTGAAAACATCCAGTATTTTTCATACTTATTGCACACGATATTGCCCCCGTGTCCCAAAAGATTTAAGCTTTGCAGCTATTGCTATAATTCACGCTTCTTGTTACGACTCACTTAGTGGAGAGGAGGAATCTGATTCTCAAATGGGTTTTTGGTTACGTCAATTTTGGCCGATACATTTGTCCTGCAGGGAAATAAGTGATATCAAAAAGCCCGTCGAGCGTAATTATTTTCATTGCATGGCTTTTTCGAATTTCCCTTTTCTCTAGAATTTATCTTGGTTGATGATTTTGTGAACATTCGGGTAATTTTTGCTATTCCTATTCACTTTATCTGTTATCTTTATCGTAAATTTGCTCAATATCAACAATAATTAAGTTTTAAAAGATTTTTTAATTATATAACACGTCTGCAAAATGCTCTTTTTTTATCTCGCACAACATATAAACTTTAATGGCCATCAAATTTCACAAAGCCAATGTGCTTTCACAAAGCCAAGTCATGATGTTTTTGGAAGTAAGCACAGTGGAAACATCAACATATCTGTCTATTTATATTGCAGCAGCCATTTTTAAAATTTAATGCCTCATTGTCAAAAAGAATGTTTGAAAACGTAAAGAAAAAGGTTGAGAACGCAGCAGGGTTCAGAGAGCTTCGAGAGAGGAGGTCCAAATCGCCAGGCGGAGAAGGGTGAACGGGGAGTTGTGGGGTGACATAGTACGGGGGGGGGGGGGGGGTGACAGGGGACTAAGAAACGTCCTTTACACCATAAAATTGCCCAATTGTCTCCTCAAAACAGTTTCGGTGGATTGCATTCTTAGAGACTAGTAAAGCGTAAGGCTCTAAGAGAGCTGCTCATCCACTTAATTCACTCCGAAAAATCAGTCTAGCGAAAAATTGCCAAAAAAAGACAACCGGACTAATATAAATTCTACACATTTCGTTTGAGAGCAATTAAAAGAAAAGACCATCCTTTCTTTCATTTGTCAGTCTATTTGTAAAAGCAAAAGGTCTAATCGCATTTTTCATTTTTAAACAGCTGATTAGAAAGAATTGTAGTGTTGAAGCTTTCTTTCTCTATTCTTTCTGTGGCCTTCAATTGTTTTGCTAGCTTCATAGCAGTTGCCTTTCCTTGTTTTGAATAGTTTCAAGGAATAACACATAAGAGCACAACTGATCGCAGGATAAAAACTGTTTGGAAAATTTGGTGACGTTCAACTATGCCGACGTAATACTATGCCGATTATAAGAGTGCCGAAAACTTATTCAATTTTCCACCCGATAAATTTCTAAACCAATCAAATCACTTCAACTGAAATGAGCGCAAAATTTCTGAACCAATCACAATAAAGTTGTGAGATTTTGGATTTTATTATTTATTAGGACAAGATAATTGGAGGGAGAAATATTTAAAACAAACCATGATAATTGCGGACCACGGCCATGCCTCAGTGGCCCGTGGGACTTGATATGAATCTATCACAACCGAATACTGACCAGCGTGCCCTAGTTGCTTTGAAAACAACGTTCGCATTGCATTTAATTGATAATTAATTGGTAATATCAGTTTCGGCACTTTTAGAATCAATTTCAGTTTCGGCACTCTTAAACGTCGGCATAGTATTACGTCGGCATAGTTGTACGTAATCGGAAAATTTGACATGTTCGTTTTCTTCTTGCCATTAAAATTTAAAATTTTTACAAACTTCAGCAGTTTTGGCATGGGATACAAATACCGGATTTTTGATGGCTCATGTATTTCAGAGCCACATACTTATAGAAAATCAGCTTTCTTTCATTTACAGAGATAAATTTTAGTTTATGTTGATTGCGATAAAAGTTGGAAAAACAACAATTAAATTAATATTAGATTCTCGGCACGTCCAGATGTATATTTTGTAAACTTCATATTTTTACTCTATTTCTATTTTTCTGTTTGAGAGAGCACTATATAATGATTTGATCTTTGTCAGATAAACTAACTTTTTTCTCCAGGTTTCTTACTTTGTATAAGTTTGATCTATCTCTTCTACTATACAAAACATTGAGCGAGAGCGAAGATTGGGAATGGAAAGGGTCGGAATATACGGTGCATCCACATAACCAAGCCTTCATGTTTCATCAAAAAAAAAAACAAAACAAAACAAAAATCACTGGTACACAATTTCCAAAACGGTATATATCAGGCTTGAATCAGCTTTCTAGCCTTATTGTTTTCCTGAATCTATAGCACTTAAAAACATTGACATCCACAAATCAAGAACTCCCTTTTTACATATAAAAATACTCCTTCCCACTTAACTCCCTTTTGAGCCCTTTTCATCTTAAACCTTGAAGAAGCCCCTAATTTTAATGCTCTCAGCTTCATTGGTTCATCCCAATTCCTTCGGCAAAAACGTAAAATCGGTCAGATGAAAAAAGCTGGTACGAAACAAAACTCATTTAAAATGCCCAACAACGGTATTAGAAATAGTCTAGATTTTGATTGAGAAATAACTAATTTAAAGAATTTACTCAAAGAGAAGCTAAGATTTGGTAAACTTTATAAAGCAATTAAATCATAAACGTTAAAAAGGAAATTGGCGCGGCTGTGCCTTCGCAGAACAAAGTCAGAGCTTTAGCTAACGAACAATAACAGAAGGTTTGCATCACTTTGAACCTTTATGCAAAAAAAAGCTTCAAACCCAGTTAAAACCTTTCCGAAAAATTTAATTTAACTATCATTTTCAACAATCCCTCAGCAGCTAAAAAATTCATGATGATAATTTCTTACGTAAGGTTATTAATTCGTCTGTTCATTGCGAACTAAAATTAAAAAGCAGATTCAACGAAAGGAGATAAAAAATACACTGCTTAATAAAATCTTTTGCCTTCAAAATTATTGTTCTATGAGCACCTCAGTAGTCTAGCAAATCATCCCTTTTCTTCAGTGAAATTCCATTGTAGATGACTAGATTACGTTGCTTAACATAGAAAAATATTAATACAGTAAAAACATTAGAAATTAAATTAGAACAAAACAAAAAGACGAAAAAAACGAAGAGCATGGTTTTCTCGAGGTCAAAATCCACAAAAAAAACAAACAAAAACGCGCAAAAAACTGACAATGCAGGAAAAAAATTTCAGTTGTAAAGAATACAGGTATAGAGGCGTGCAAGTTGATGCGGAACTAACTTTAATAAACACAGCAAAAGTAGAAAACAAACTGAACAACTCCGCCTCAGTAGAAAACAAAACCTCAACATCTTTAAATCAGTTGATTAGAGCCTATAAAGTATATGTTCAATCAGTTTTTCAGTTCAAAATGGTGTTTTGGTCTACGGATGAACAACTATGGGTAAGTTGAAACGAACTGACTGTAAAATAAACAGAATAATTAGAATCATTTTTTCCAAAAAAGAAATTTGATATTGTTGGGCATTATCGAGAAATCTATTCAGCGCCCCAGTTATATTGATGTCAACTGGCCGAACTATTGATCATAACAGTTCGAGGGAAAACGAGTCGATCACATTGAAGTCCTAAGTCCTAACCGAAAGTGCAAAAAATGAGCTGCTTAGCAAATTTTCCATTGAGGTTCGTGCAGCGAAGTTTTTTCGATGTAAAAAAATTTTTTACCCGTCCTTATGGTAAGATGGAACTTCACAGACCAACATTTCAAAACTTGCACAGTCTTCTTGATGGCTATGTTTCAGGAAATCATGAAATTATAGCAAAGTAATTCATTGGTGTTAGTTAAATTCTCCAAACCCTTGTTTGTAGAGTTTTTCCCAATTGTCCTTTTGAATTTTAAATTTTAATTTAAGATTTTAAAATAATTTCAGCGTTTATAAAGAACAAGCTGTAACTTTATCTAATCCTCAGAGACACTTGAGAACTGGTCTTTGGCCCAATGGTGATCTCTGTAGTCAAGTGGGTATGTTGTGTTTATGAGCGATTAACACGTGTTATTGTTGACTACAGAAAACAATTATTACTTTTTAAAATATAGTTGAAATATTTGCTATTTTTAATGTGCTTTTTTCCTTCTTGTCACCAAAAATTTTCTATTATAAATTACTGCGTTGTAAACTGCAAACAGATGCCTCCAAGAATTAAAGCGTAACTCATGTTCTTTACTGGAGTTTAGGACCGCTAATGCAATTTTTTTGTCAAATGTGCATTTCGATTTTTCAACTTACTGCCCTAGAAGGGCCATTCGAATCAAAATACTGCCCTGACGTTCAACCAAACATTGCATTTGTAATGGGGGCAGACTTGCTTACACAGAAGTCCAACCAAAAGGCTCGTGTTTTAATTACTTGGAGCACTTAAACAATGGACAGACGTTTTCGAGAAAACGTGTACTCAATATTCGACTGTCACTTACAACCCTCTATGATCAGCCTCATAATTAAAACAAATAAAAGTACACATAGCAAGTATTTGCGTTATTGCGTCAAAAATAAACTGAAAAAGCAAATTCAACGAATCATGATAGATCTTTGTAAGCTAAATTAGTCAGACATTGTACTTTTCGGCATCTATAAAGCTTTAAATAAAACCATTCATTGTCAAGCTAATCTTCAAATATCCTATAAGTTTGGATTTAAAACACAAACTGCCTGCATTTGTGTGCTTAAAATTGTGAATGAGAGTGGAATTTAGATCACGCAAAAAGTCAAGAGCTTCAAATGACGTCTCTAGAGGTTATTCTAGACCACGTAACGACGAAGTTTGGCTCATTTTTTTGACTTTTAGTAGTAGACTGCCTCCATAGTGCTTAAAAATGTGAACGAAAGTGGAACTCCGATCACGCAAAAAGCCATGTGCGGCAAAGTCACTCGAAATACCAAAAAGGTCAAGTAAAAACAGTTTGCATAAAAAGACAGGCTTATAAAAATTGCTTCAAACTTCGTTCGAGGTCACTTAAAAAGAGGTAAAACAAGATTTAATATGCAGTAAAGCTGAGATCACAACCAATTTTTTATTCCGCGTCATTTACATAAATTTGTTTAATTCAATCTGGAAGAATGTTTTAGATCCTTCATAAAGCTCATGTTCTCGAAATTGATTTTTCATTTATCAAAAATGTTCTAGTAAAGAATCGTTTGAATTTAGATTTGAATTCCTAAATGAAAATAAGTAACGTCTTGTTTATCGGTCACTCAAGGCAGACTTTTGATGCTCTTTGTGTTCAGCTATTTTGTTAGTTTAAGCTTTTTTGTAAATTTTGGAGGAAGCTGAAGTAGATATTTACGCTAATAAAAAACATTTGAAAAAATTCTTTTAATTTAGTTCAAGTGTTTGTCCGCCTAGAGCGATTGACATTTTTACGCGCACAAGCCAAAAGAGCATATAATTACTGCCATTACTATGTTTGAAATGGAAAAACAGGTCCATTAATGCGAGTTGTAATGAACTTCATTTGGGTAAATTTTTTATTGCATATCATTTTTCAAAACTTCAAATATACAAGCCTGTAACATTGGCCGCCTTAAAAACTTTGCGCGGTTGAATTCATTATTGAATTAATATTGGAGTAAAAGGTTTTAGTATAAATTAGTCGGCTTCGATTTTAGTTTTAACCATGTGGAATCAGCAAAGGGCAGTTATTTAAATTAGTGCATATGACAGAAACTCAACTGGACAAAAATGTTAATGAGAGTGCCAACCCCATTTGAAGGATTGCAAAGAAAAGTCGAATTCCGTAAAGATGATGCTTTGTTAGGCAGAAACTTTAGCCCAAAAATAAACCTAAGGAAAACAAATGGTAATAAAGTAAGGCTAAAGCGAAGATTGCTGGGGTGTAGCAACTTTCTACGTGCGAGAAAAGAAGATTTCTACCCATGGAAAACAGTACTTACCTGTACCTACCTATACTTACCTGAAGCTAACTATGCCTGCCTATAACCACCCAATTGTGATGGACCTGTTAATGTAGTGGATTTATTAACGAACGTTGATTGACATGTAAGTGACGTGCCTTCCTCTGCATGTAAAATTTATGAGAGCTGAGTGCTAAAACATGTACAATTGCCTTTTGAATATGAAAACTCGAATACTATGAATTTTTACTCTACAGAAAATTTACTTAGCTTGGCAACTTGGCGCATCTTTTCACCGTATGCAGTCTTTATTATGACTGGTCTAACTATTTTATCCGAGCCTGGGTAAATTTCCATTACTTTTGCTAGAGGCCAAAGACCGCAAGGTGAAAAATCGTACAAGATCCAGACTAAGTCGTCACCCTTTGACTGTAATTTTCTCTCTCTATCTTTACATGAAATGGATTCCAAAAAAGTTGCACTTAATTTTGTGATGTTTTCCACCATTTCTTAACTGTTACTTTTCTTTGACAAGTCTCTAACCAAAAGGAAATGATTCCGCGTTAAAAGGAGTGGATAGTTTATGTCGATTGAAAAATACGCCAACGGTCGCCAACTGGTGTTGGACTCAATTTCACAATTGAATAAAGACAGCATTTCGTCTGTTAGCGTTCTTGAGCCAATGTCTTTGTAGAGAGACAATTTCAAAGCCTGGAATAACCTCTCCCACCTACCGGCAAAATGCGGAACAAGAGGAGAGTTGAATTTCCTATCGATTTCGACGTCTAAGATGCGGAGCTTAGAAGCGAGATCTTGCGAGCATTTGAGAGCTTCTACTCTCAATTCGTAACAGGAGCTTACGAAAGATTTTCCGTTATCTGAATGAAGCTTTCGGTTTTCCACGGCGGCTAAAGAACCTGCGGATACAACTCATTGCAGATTATCAGGGAAAACTTTCAGTAATTTCCAAATGAACAGCTCTTAACACCAGGCTGAAATAGAGGGATGTAACAAGTAGCAAGATTAGAGCACTGTGTTATATAAAAAGAACCTATGGAATCCAGACCCGTTGTTGCAAACATAGTGCATTTGGAGCGGTCATCGTTCACAAGGAAGATCTGACATCTGAGGTGGATTAACTTCTTCAGCCATTCTTCTGCAGGGAATGCCCTGACGTACTGTTTGTCCAACAACAGCTCGGCATTTTAGAATCAATAGTAATCTATTGGAAAGCAAAAAATGTTTGTTTAACACCAGGGGTATATTCTATACAAGAGTATTTTTGATGAGGAGCTTAACGATTGAGTTAAGGACGGCGAACAGTTTCTAAGACCAGTTTCTTCCTTCCGTTAATAAAAGGAGTGTTTTAAGAGGGCTTGACATAAGTATCTCCTTGCCTTTTCGTAAAAACAAAATCTGACACTTAGCAACGCCGAAGAGGTACTTGTAAGCCGTTGCGTGACATGCGAACGAGAAGCAGTTGCCTTTTATCGAGGAAGAATCAATAGGCTGCAACTTCAACCAGCCAAAAAGATTGCATCAAGCAATACATCAAGCATTCTTGTTAACCGGTTAGCAACAAATAAGCGATGACGTATCTCCGGGTTTCTGAGCCAACGGAAAAGTTTTGTACTGTCGGAGCAAAAAAATTTTCATTAATTTGATTGTCATGCTCTTCTATGACTATTTGTGGGAGCTGAGCTGCATAGGCAGCCGCTTGCAACTCAAGATTTGGCATTGTCATTATTCTTGTTGGTGATACACGGGATTTTCCCATGATGAATTTCACTTTGAACAGTTTCATCAATGTATTCAATCTTAAGATACAAATCTGCCGAGTGTATACTCCAACTCGTCTAAGAAAGTATGGAGAGCAGCTTGTTTTTTTTTGCTTTCTTAGTGAATGAACAGCAAGGGATTGAAACTTCGAGCAGGTATCGGAGCTCCTTTTGCAGGGTCAAAAATGGATGTGACAAACCGCAGAAGCCACCATATTCGTCGCGTTACCATCTGGCTATCGAAGGGAAACTTCTTGAAAATTCATGGAAGTCTCCTTCCGCAGTTGAGTTAGACCTGCATATTCTTTTAGGTTCAATGATTCGTCCCACTTTGTTCCATGTTTCCAGGCGGCCTGTAGATTTCTACACAAGGATGGTAAGTGGTGCGTGCAAGGAGGAACTGACCGGCCGCAGAGCAGAAAAACTTTAAAGTAGAAAATTCAGCGGCATCTGGGACTTGATATGAATATATCAATACCGTATGAACAATTCCTAGCGAACATAATAAACGCTGTACAATGAAGGAGAGCTTATATCTGATTGACCAATATGCAACAACAATGATTTTATTTTGAATCTGATGTCCCAATTTTCGCTTTCGGTCTTTAATTCGCCATTTCTTACATTTGTAGTAACTTAATTTAAACCAATCAGACTATTTGGCCAATCAAACTCAAGCATTGGCCTCTGAATCTTTTTCCCCATTCGGCACTAATTCCTAGCACCGAGTGGTGCTATAAAACCTAGAAGGTCAAAAATGGATGCGACAAACCGCAGAAATTACCATACTCATCGCGTTACCAAATTGCTATCGAAGGGAAACTTCTTGAAATTTTCCAATTTGAAGTATCTGTCTTTGCGTTTTACTGTTATCTTATAAACTTTTGATTTTCAGACGAAGCTTCATTTGTGTTCCAAAGTTGCTCCCTACTCACCTGTAGCACAAAATTATTAGAATTAGAATTCCAGTTGATGAGGATGAAGCCCCCAATAGAGGCATGCTTGAGTGCTGCTCATTGTGGATACAAAGTTTTCAACGCCGTCGATGAAAATATGCAAACCCTTCATGTAGATATTGCGTTCAACAACATGGAAAACCTCGAGAAACTGTTTCTGATTACCTTTCGCAGAACAACGTCAAGCGTACCATGTGATGCAAGGTGATGACGCTAGACCAAATTTGTGGCTAGTGTAATCTATTTTGTGGTTGTGATCCCAGAGTAAACATGAACAGTCCCAAGCAGCGACTTTAACTTGCAAATGTCGGCGGATATTGGGACGTGGTTTTCTCTGCAGCACAAAAAAACGCCAACAAGTCAGGGCCTTCCAACAGATTTGAGGTTAGAGATTGACCTAAAAGATGCCACATGCGCTCGTCATCCGCCAGTTTTTCCCGGCTTAATTTCATTCGGGCCGGGAGGATGCGGTAGATACGAAAACGATTTTCAGCTGTCGGTACAACGATCAATTTGTACAAAATAATCTTTTTGCAAGTTTTTTTTGCACAGTTTTTTCGTATTTTTCATTACTGCCCTTGTAGAAAGCTTCCCTTTAAGCTGTTTATCAACAAGCCATATGTCAATCGGAAATGTTGCGTTCTTTTTGTAAAGCAGTATAACTTCGTAGAGCCTAGATCCAGCCTAATGGTGTCTTTATAAGCCACAGTATTTTTGGTCTTTAACTATCTCTCTGTGTTGAATAGGTTCAAGGTTAGAAAATCCAATGATATGCACACTTGATTATGATTGACATTCGGATGTTTAAGGTGATCAAAGTTGAAAAGTTTGTTCAACTCACTGGTGTTAACTTGTGTCATATTGAGCTCTGGCACTGCTAACACATCATCAAAACTACGACCATTTTGAGAATTAAATGGCTTTTTTATTAAGGACACCTCAGAACAGTCCATTTATCAAGTTGCATGCGATCCAGCGGAGGGCATTTTAGCGACTGTCAATCTCCAATTCGGATGCTGCAGATATAAGCATAAAACTTTAACAAGTTCTGTTGTGTAGGTACGCATAAGAGTCAAGGTTTTTCCACCAGAAGACGTTCGCATTTGGAACAACGGCTACTTTTCCTCTTCCTTTCAATTGAACGCATTTAACTGCCGATAACATGATGACTACCAAAGCGGCTGAAGCAAAGTTTCAAGTTTCTGATATGTTCGCCTTGTTTGTTACCTACAAAAAATGTGCCATCATGTAGATCATCGCATGTCGCTCTCGTAGACTCCGAAAATTGACCAAGTTCTCTGAATCCATGGTTTATGAGCAGAATTTAAAATTCCATGGGCGGGCCGTGTTATGACTGTTCAGGCAGATCTCTAAAGACCTTTGCGTAGATTGATAACCAATCTGAAAGGTCTCTAAGAGGCGGCTAGAGTAACAGCTTTTCGAGCAAATACCTGTTCCATCCCAGTCGAACTCGTGTCGGGGGCTTATAAATGCCTGATTTCGATTTAATGTAAAATGATGTCGTGATTGTAATCAAGTCGTTAAAACGTATCAATTAAGTTCAGGAGAAAGGTGAACATTGACTAACTTTCAGGAGAATTAGATTATGCGGCTTGAACTTCGAGCGTATCAAAAAAGCATTCACTATTCGTTTTGGGTTTCCGAAGTGTTCCTCAAGACGATTCAAGGCTGGGACATAAAAACTGCCGTTGAAGCCGTATCCATCGATTAAAGATGTTGCATCTACAGTTAAAAGCGAGTGAACATGGATCATATTTCCTGATAATGACATAAGGGAACGATCTATTGTGGCTTGAAAAAAGCTGAACAACTTCATCTAGACTAGCGGGTTGCCAGCAGACTTCGTTGCCTGCAAATTGGGCACAGATTTTTGGAAACAAGTGGACATGAAGATGTGGGTCTGAGCAAAAAAGGGAGGTGCTGGAAGTACCAAATAAGATCTGTTGGGTTACTGCTACTACTAAGAAACATTACCCCTAAATTGCCAGATGAAACATCGCTATGTTCTGCACTTCGAGGACTCCAGTTTCTCTGGCAGCTCTTTTCGCTCAATGTTCTATTGTTTCAGTTTCCTCCCCGGAACTGCTTCCTGATATAACAAATTCGATGAGAGATTCGATTTTGCTTTAAAGCCGTATACTTTCAGATTTGTGACGTGCTTCAAATCAGGGTTATTAGAGGGTTCTTCGTTTTCACTTATTGCTAGTGTGTGAGAGCTGATAGAGCTTATTCGATGTTTAACTCTTTTTGATTTTGCAGTTCAGGTAAGAACCATCAATTCAGTTTTCTTCAGGAGAGCAGTTCTCTTGAGGAGAGCTAGAGCATTGAAAAGTATTTTAGCCCGTTCGAAGCATTTTTACCTATATCCGAAGGCCATAACCTTATTACGCAACTACGGTTAACAAATACCTACCAGACATGTTGAACCGAAACTTGCCTGAACTTCCAAACCTTACGGCACCTTACCAAAACCTGACGAGTCTTACCGAACCTTACCGTGCCTTACCAACTTTAGCGAACAAACGCGGATACCACCAAATACAAATACAGAACGAGTAACTCAACATCTACTAAATAACCCCGGTAAAAATTTTGGAATCTTTTTCGATTGTGCCCCCCAGCTTAGTGGACGCATATTTGCACCCCCCCCCCCGACGCACGTGCCATATCTTAACATGGTGAGTTACTATGTAATGGCACGTGCTGTGTAACTGGACCCGCATAATGTACAGGGGGAGGGGCACAAAGAAAAAAATCCAAATTTCTGACAAAACCCGAGAAATCTGCTGATCCAAAGGGTAAAAAAGGCACGTTCATCAAAAGCAAAAAACCGTTAACGGTGTTATCGGATCAATAAAGCCAATGATTGTAGTTTAAATTTTGAGTGCAATTATTTAACTGTCATTTAGCGTCAAGGTTTTTCCACCAGAAGTTCACATTTGGAACAAGGGCTACTTTTGCTCTTCCCTTTCAATTGAACGCATTTAACTGCCAATCACATGATGACTACCAAAGCAGCTGAAGCAAAGTTTCAAGTTTCTGATATGTTCGCCTTGTTTGTTACCCACAAAAAATGTGCCATCATGTTGACCATTGCATGTCGCCCTGGTAGACTCCGGAAATTGACCGAGTTCTCTGAATCCATGGTTTATGAGCAGATTTTAAAATTCCATTGGCGAGCCGTGTTATAACTGTTCAGGCAGATCTCTAAATCGTAATTTGATAACCAATCTGGAAGGTCTTTAATTATTATTATTGGTTAAAGCACCATTTAAAATCTCAACAGTGCAGGAAAATTAAAACAGATAAGTTTTGAGTTTTCGCCTGAATAAAATTTCAGATGGTATCAGTTTCAAATCAAATGAGAGTTTATTCCACTCAACAGCGACAGCGAGAACGAACGTCTTCCAAAGTTATAGCGAAATTTGGGAACAAGTAGATTGTAAAAATAGTGAGACCTCGTAACCATTGTTTCGTTTCATTAGTTCCGATAAAAATAGTGGGAGTTTGCCAGGCTGATGTATGAAACGATGCGCATACAGTAGGATTTTGAACACAATGCGCTGCCTAATTGGCAACCAGTGCAGCTGCTTCAGGTACGACGAGGTAGGTGTTGGTGACAATCGAAAAATCAAACGCGCGGCAGAGTTCATTATTCGCTGTAGTTTTGCTAACAAAAAGTTTGGCAGTCCATAGTAAAGAGAATTACAGTAGTCGACACGTGATGACACTAAAACCCTAATCAACTCAATTAAGACTGATGTTTTAACCTGATCGCGAATTGACCACACTTTACTGAGATAATAAAATGAATTCGAACAAACAAAGTTGACCTGTCGTTGCAGAGTAAGTTGACAATCAATATAGCAACCTAGAACCTTTACCTGTTCAGTGTAGTCACCATCTTCAGGCAGATGTAAAGAACCATGTTAGACAATTTTACATTTCCGAATAATCATATTCTCACTCTTATCCGCATTCAATTTCAACTTTGCATTGCTAAACCAACGTTGAATCGAGGTTAGAGTATCATCAAACATGCATTGACTGAGGGTCGAACCGAATACAAAATAAAGAACAGTATCATCTGCGTAGAAATGATAGTTTATTCCCAGTTCTTTCAGCTTATCTTCTAACGGCAGCATGTAACAGGAAAAAAGTAAAGGACCAAGAACCGACCCTTGTGGCACACCCGTATTGACTTTAACGTCACCAGAAAGACATCTCTTTATAATAACTTGTTGCGAACGATGCGAAAGATAATTTTTATTAAACAGTAATACCACCGATTGCAAACCAATCCTCTTCGCTAATATTTCGAATAAAAATTGATGATCAATAATATCAAACGCTGCGGACAAGTCTAACCCAATATACATCACGGAGTGCGATTCGTCTAGATAGCAAAGAAGATCATTAAAGACTTTCAGCAAAGCCGTTTCCGTTGAATGTGAGCAACGATAAGCGCTCTGATACTTGCTCATGAGATTATTGGATTCCAGATAAAAATTAAGTTGCTCAAAAACAACTCTTTCAATAACTTTTGACAAGAATCTTAGATTTGTCACAGGGCGATAACTCGACAACAATTCAGGATAAAGGTTAGACTTCTTTATGAGCGGCCTCACGACTCCTTGTTTGAATTGATTTGGAAAGTATCCTGTCTGAAGAGTTAAATTGATTAACGCAATTTGTCAAAACAATTTTACATAACCTAGTTGGTATTACATCACTCGGTGTCGTACTGTTCGAAATTTTTGGCAGAAGTAATTGCAAATCGCTCAGTGTGAAAACTTGAAATTTGTCCAGGATAGTTGTATGTGATTCATTCAATTCTAGCCCATTCGTTAGAGGTAGTGAAACTAATACAGCTTCTATTTTCTTAATAAAGAAATCATTAAACTTCTTTGCTAGACATTCAGGCTCCCCTAGTGACTGTGGCAGGACATTATTTTTTCCCAAGAGTTGCTGCAGCATAGAATACTTAACACGCTTATTTTCACTAGCGACACATTTTTCGAGGTATTCGCTTTTCTTTTTGGTAAACAGCTCAAAATACTCCGAGACTGAGTTAAGAAACCGGCTTTTGACTTGGGAATTTGAATTTCTTCGGTAAGCTCTCTCAAATTTTCTTCTGGATCTTTTCATCGTTCTTAGCTCATCATCAAAAAAAGGACACGTATGATTTCTCACATATTTAGTTTTTAAAGGATGGTTCTTATCGACATAACTGATTTCGTTCATTAAAACACTGTTCCAAATATTTTCAGGATTGTCTCGGTCAATGGGAGCAACAATATTTTCTGCAAAGGCTACCACGTCAAAATTTTGCCATTTCCTGCACGACGCCTTCATTACAGCTAAATTCTCGTGTTTTTGCAAAAAGTCAAAGTGCACTAATCCATGATCAGAGCTTGTAACAAAATTTACAAGAGGTTCTGATACTTCAACCTCCTCGGATGTAATGACCTGGTCTAAAATTCCACCATTTCTGTGAGTAGGCACACTAACTCGCTGTTGCAAACCAAATTCATCCAAAAAAGAGATCCAATTTCTCGACGCATCGTTTGATAGTAGCATAGAAATATTGATATCGCCTACAATAAGTATTTTTTGAACAACAGCGCTTTCTCCTCAAAAAACGAGGTTAACTCACTTATAAAGACACGTACATTAGTATTTGGCCGACAGCATATACAAACCAAAAGATACACCGACTTGCCCAACGTAAATTCAAGAAAAGCCACCTCCGCGTTCGTAAAGCACTTGTTTGAAAAATTATCGACACGAATAGTTCCATCATAGAACACCGCTAATCCTCCGCCACTTTTTTCTTTTCTATTTGCACTTAGGTAATAAAAGCCCCTAGGGCAACACTGCTCGAGATAAAAACTCATCATTTGCGTTATCTTTGATCCACGTTTCCGTTAAAATTATGAGGTGAAAATCATTAGCTTCGATAAGATTTCTTATTTGAGAGGTCTTGTTGCGAACCGATCTTGCATTATGTAAACATACCTTTACACGGTTATTGACAGATTTCACATTAGATAGACATGTATCAAAGGAGGCCAGCCATTCCCTCGCTTTCTGATTTAAATAAAATCGTGAAAATGAAACATTTTCGGGCCAGAAATCAGGAGATTCAAATTGATCATTATCGAATTTGAAAACACAGTGGAAAGATTTCAGACGAGCTTCTTCCCTGGATATAACACGGATACACAGTAGATCAACTCCCTTGTTCTTGCAATAATCTTTTATATCATCCGTAGAGACAGAGTTGCTTAAACGACCAATGTACAGATGCCGTCTTTTCGGTGGTCTTTTAATTGCACTGACTGTCGTCTGATGATTATTATTTGTGCCCGTCTTGAAAACTTTCGGTTTTCTGTTTTGAGACTCCTTGTCGGCCTGCACGTTATCATTGGTTTCAGCTTTCCGTTTCTTTGAATTACGATCGCTAGCAGTACTGTCAGTCCGATTTCTGAAAGCAGCTCTAAGATACGGGTAATCCGGTTTCTTCATAGAATTTATCTCCTGCTTCAGTAATTGAATTTCTGAAATCAGCGAGTCTACTTTCTCTAATTTAACTTCAAGAGCAGATATTCGATCAAGCGCTGATAACTCTGTTGTAAAAGTTGGCAAACAACTCGAACAAGCCCAAAATATCATTCCAATGCAATTTGCTTTAACAGGCGGTTAGAGTGAAAGCTTTTCGAAGATATACTTGTTCTAATCCAGGCGGACACGTGTCAGGGGCTTATAAATCCACAATTTCGATTTGATGTAGAATGATGTCGTGATTGAAATCAAGTCGTTTAAACGTATCAACTAAGGTCAGGAGAAAGGTGAACATTGAGTGCAACTTTCAGGAAAATTATATGCGGCTTGACCTTCGAGCGTATCAAAAAAAGCATTCAATATTCTATTTGGGTTTCCGAAGTGTTCCTCAAGACGATTCAAAGCTGGGACAAAAAAACTGCCGTTGAAGCCGTATCCATCGATTAAAGATGTTGCATCTACAGTTAAAAGCGAGTGAACATGGATCATATTTCCAGATAATGACATAAGGGAACGATCTATTGTGGCTTGAAAAATGCTGACCAATTTTATCTAGTCAGGCGGGTTGCCACCACACCTGGTTGCCTGCAGTTTGGGCACAGATTTTTGGAAACAAGTGGACATGAAGATGTGGTTCTGAGGAAAAAAGGGAGGTGCTGGAAGTACCTAATAAGATCTGTTGGGTTACTGCTACTACTAAGAAACATTACCCCTAAATTGCCATATGAAACATCGCTATGTTCTGCACTTCGAGGACTCCAGTTTCTCTGGCAGCTCTTTTCGCTCAATGTTCTATTGTTTCAGTTTCCTCCCCGGAACTGCTTCCTGATATAACAAATTCGATGAGAGATTCGATTTTGCTTTAAAGCCGTATACTTTCAGATTTGTGACGTGCTTCAAATCAGGGTTATTAGAGGGTTCTTCGTTTTCACTTATTGCTAGTGTGTGAGAGCTGATAGAGCTTATTCGATGTTCAACTCTTTTTGATTTTGCAGTTCAGGTAAAAACCATCAACGCAGTTCTCTTGAGCAGAGCTATAGCTTTGAAAATATTTTAGCCCGTTCGAAGCATTTTTATCTATATCCGAAGGCCATAACCTTATTACGCAACTACGGTTAACAAGTACCTACCAGACATGTTGAACCGAAACTTGCCTGAACCTACCAAACCTTCCGGCTCCTTACCAAAACCTGACGAGTCTTACCGAACCTTACCGTGCCTTACCAATTTAGCGAACAAACGCGGATACCACGAACTACTAATACCAGAACGAGCAAATCAATATCTACTAAATAACCCCAGTAGAAAAGTCGGGATCTTTTCCGTTTTGGACAAGAACCGAGATTTCTGCTGAACCAAACGGTATGAAACTGCGCGTTTATCAAAAGCAAAAAAAACCGTTAACGGTGGTGTCGGATCAATAAAACCAATGATTGCAGTTTAAATTCTGAGCGTAATAATTTAACTCGACCAGAAAAGGTTCCCTAGGAGCGAGAAAAAAGCTATGAAAATTACTGGCGAATCGACAGTGTCAAAGGAAAAAAAAATATTATCAAAGAAGTGCCAAAACTTGCCTGAACTTACCAAGCCTTACGGCACCTTACCAAAACCTGACGAGTCTTTCCGAACCTTACCCTGCCTCACCAACCTTCTGCGAACAAACGCGGATACCACCAACTACCAATACCAGAACGAGTAACTCAATATCTACTAAATGACCCCGGTAAAAATTTCGGAATCTCCGTTTGTGCCCCCCCAGCATAGTGGACGCATATTTGCACCCCCCTCACCAGACGCACGTGCCATATTTTAACATCGTATTTTTTTATGTAATGGCACGTGCTCTGTAACTGGGGGCGCATAAAGTACTGGGGGGGGGGCACAAAAAGAAAAAGATTTAAATTTCTGACAAAAACCGAGAATTATGCTGAAACAAACGGTAGAAAAGGCACGTTTATCAAAAACAAAAAACCTTTAACGCTGGTGTCGGATTAATAAAGCTAATGATTGCAGTTTAAACTTTGAGTGCAATTATTTAACTCGTCCGAAAAAATTCCCTAGGGGCGAGAAAAAAGCTAGGAAAAATACTGGCGAGTCAAAAGTGTCATAGGAAAAAATAATGTTATCAAAGACGTCCCATATATAAACATCTTGTTGAATTAGGCGATGTAGGTTTGCTTCAGGTTGGCTTAGTTTAGATGGATCTTTTGTATCTAAACTTTTTTCTCAATCCTTATGATAAAAAAAACTGAGAAGGAAATTTTAGCTCCATTCATTCGTTGGGCGCCAGAATGTTAATTTAGTCGCATCAGGAACTTTTGATTTCATTATTGAATTGATTCGGTCCTGAGAACAGTCCAAGTTGTATGGGAGCCAACGAAGGGCATTTTAGCGATTGTCAATCTCCAATTCGGATGCTGCAGATTTATGCATAAAGCTTTGACAACTTCCGTTGTCTAGGTACGCATAAGTGTCGAGATTTTTCAAACAATAGAAGTTCGCATTTGGAATAAGGCCTACTTTTCGTCTGGCCTTTTAATTGAAAGGATTTAACTCACGATCATATGATGACTACCAAAGGAACTGAAGCAAGGATTCAAGTTTCTGACGTGTTCGCCTTGTTTGTTACCAACAAAAAAAGGCCTCCACGTTGACCACTTCATGTCGATCTCGTAGACTCCGGAAATTGATCGAGTTCTCTGAATCCACGATTTATGCGCAGAATTTGATATTCCACGGGCGGGTCGTGTTATAACTGTTCAGGCAGATCTCTAAAGGCCTTTGCGTAGATTGATAACCAATCTGAAAAGTCTTTAAGAGGCGGCCAGAATAAAAACTTTTCGAGGATATACTTGATTTAATCCAGGCGCCCACGTGTCAGGGGCTTATAAATGCACGGTTTCGATTCGATGAAGAATGATGTCGTGATTGAAATCCAGTCGTTTAAACGTATCAACTAAAGTCAGGAGAAAGGTGAACAATGAGTGTATCATTCAGGAAAATTATATTTAGCGGCTTGAACTTCGAGCGTATCAAAAAAGCATTCACTATTCGTTTTGGGTTTCCGAAGTGTTCCTCAAGACGATTCAAGGCTGGGACATAAAAACTGCCATTGAAGCCGTATCCGTCGATTAAAGATGTTGCATCTACAGTTAAAAGCGAGTGAACATGGATCATATTTCCAGATAATGACATAAAGGAACGATCTATTGTGGCTTGAAAAATGCTGAATAACTTCATCTAGACTAGCGGGTTGCCAGCAGACTTCGTTGCCTGCAATTTGGTCACAGATTTTTGGAAACAAGTGGACATGAAGATGTGGTTCTGAGGAAAAAAGGGAGGTGCTGGAAGTACCTAATAAGATCTGTTGGGTTACTGCTACTACTAAGAAACATTACCCCTAAATTGCCAGATGAAACATCGCTATGTTCTGCACTTCGAGGACTCCAGTTTCTCCGGCAGCTCTTTTCGCTCAATGTTCTATTGTTTCAGTTTCCTCCCCGGAACTGCTTCCTGATATAACAAATTCGATGAGAGATTCGATTTTGCTTTAAAGCCGTATACTTTCAGATTTGTGACGTGCTTCAAATCAGGGTTATTAGAGGGTTCTTTGATTTCACTTATTGCTAGTGTGTGAGAGCTGATAGAGCTTATTCGATGTTTAACTCTTTTTGATTTTGCAGTTCAGGTAAAAACCATCAATTCAGTTCTCTTGCGGAGAGCAGTTCTCTTGAGGAGAGCTAGAGCATTGAAAAGTATTTTAGCCCGTTCGAAGCATTTTTACCTATATCCGAAGGCCATAACCTTATTACGCAACTACGGTTAACAAATACCTACCAGACATGTTGAACCGAAACTTGCCTGAACTTACCAAACCTTACGGCACCTTACCAAAACCTGACGAGTCTTACCGAACCTTACCGTGCCTTACCAACTTTAGCGAACAAACGCGGACACCACGAACTACTAATACCAGAACAAGCAAATGAATAAAGCCAATGATTGTAGTTTAAATTTTGAGTGCAATTATTTAACTCGTCCAAAAAAAGTTCTCTAGGAGCGAGAAAAAAGCTAGGAAAATTACTGGCGAATCAACAGTTTCAAAGGAAATAATAATAACGTTATTAAAGAAGTTCCATATATAAACATGTTGTTGAATTGGGCGATGATGGTTTGATTCCGGTTGGCTTGATTGGGATGGGTCTTTTGTATCTAAAATTTCTTTCTCAATCCTTATAATGAGGAAAAAAATCTCGAGAACAAAATTTTAGCTGTCCATACTTTCGTTGGGCGCCAGAATGTTAAATTGGTCGCCTCAGGAACTTTTGAGTTCATTATTGAATTGATACGGCAGTACAATAGTTTATTATAAACTAATTTGTTTCGAGTTTTCAGTTTTCGTCCGACCGACGGTTCCGGGTGATTTCTGATGTTGGTATGGCTGAAAAGTTGCAATACTTTTTCTTAAACATGTCGAACCAGCATAGGGCAGATATACAAAATAGTGCACATATGGCAAATAATCAACTGAGCATCAATGTTGATTCTAAAGCCAAAACTCAACTAACAGCTATTTGAACAAATAATATGTAGGGGCTTTCCACATTCAATTTTGTTCTAAGTTTAATAATCAAGCTAAAATTATGAAAATTTACTTAAATTCGTAAAAATTTAATAAATTTTGCTGTATTTCTAACTTAATTTTTAATGAAAACCTACACATCTTCTCCAGAAAGACGAAACCTCCTTCTAAAATATTCTAATGGCTTTCGATTGATACTACTCTTGACTTTCTCCGAGAGTTTAAGGGGGTCAAAAATGACAAGAGCCAGACTATAGCGTAGAGTTTTAGCCCTCATTACGACGTCAGTCAGCAAGAGTATTTGATGACAACTTTATTTAGAGAAGTCAGATTAAAGTCATTTATTCAAACCAGCTCATTCGACCATGTTATCACTGCATTATCGAGAAGTGGAAAATTTTTATCAGTTATTGTGACGGAAACCATCATCTCAAACTGTATATCTTTTCCGTTTACGCCCCCACTTGATACAGTACTTCAACTGGTTAAAAATATTGTGCTGAAAAAGTGCGTGTTACCTTTGAATCATCTTTAGGCTCCAAGGGACACAGTGCCAATCACATTCAAAAGATAGAGGGTAATACGGACATCACTCGCATCAGAGCTCAATTTCAGATAACTTAACACAAATAACTTAAGTAAATTAACTACGCTAAAGAACAAAAAATAAACTACAATTACTTCACTTCGGCAAGTCACTTCGGAGCTTTTCATTAAGTGTGCACAGCTCTCTCAGTTCAATTTTCAGGCTCTCGATTTTCTCTCTGATTTTGAGAGGGTGATTATGCGGCTTGTTCAATTCCCGCAATTGGGCCTTATTAAAAGTGCACAAATCATTCCTTCCTTGTTTCTTTCGCAGACTTCGCATTTTACACTTTGGTCCGCAAGTTTGCACCTTGACCATTGCACTTTTCTTGGCCTTTCTAACCAATTCTTCAGCTGTTTCCGCAACTGGAGATTTGAACTCAGGCTTATCCTCGCTCAATCCATCCGGCCACGCGATAAGCTCATTAATTATATATCGTTTCCGCTTATATATGATATAATAATACTCAACAATTTCTGGAAACGATTTGTGTTTCAACAAGTTTCTGATGCTTGCAAAATCTTTCCCGAAGAATTGATATGCAACTCTAAATGTTCTTTTATCGTCTTTATTCCATTTGTATCCTTGAACGGCGTAAAATTTGGACATGTGATTGAACGCCTCAGCTATATTATAATCATAAGCGTGTAAAAACTGAAAAGATTGATCAATTTCGAACGAATGTTTCAACTTCGCAAGACGTGAATACTCGCCGAGGAAATCCTCGGGCACACTCTGAGTTCTAAAACCCTCGAACGACCAGCAGAGCAATTCACAGTCTGATCGATATTCTCCAGACGGGCAACCGCCGATGTAATCTGGAACAGTTGCTTGGTACTCACGTCCTACTAAAATTGGTCTCCCTGAATCGATATTAGTTGCTTTTCGAATAAATTTGTCATGGACCTTTATACTCGGTGGGGTAGCAAGTACTGGAGATTCCCATGGACATTCCCGACTTTCTTCGGTCTCAGGTTTTTGTATTATAGGGAAGAGCAACATCATCTAAAACTAAATGTTGTGAATGAATTCGGATTCACTTTGTGTCAGCCCGCCTAGTACGTTATGGACCCCCCTCCCCGCTGCTGAGCACGTGTCATTACATTGCAAATCATTATTTAAAAATATGGCACGCGCGTCTGGGGGTTGCTTATAATATGCACCCAAAAAGCTGTCCGGGGGGGCACAAATGGAAAAGATCCATCATTATTTCAACCTACACTACTAAAGATCTGATTCCCGGTTGCTCGTTCAATTAGGCAATGATATACATGAAAAAAGACATCACCGGCAGATAGCCCCAAGACGGACGATATTAAAGAGACAGGCAGAGAAATGAAAAGTGTAAATGGAAGTTCCAATTTGGTCCGCGCTTTCATCAGATTCCATAAGTAAAGGGAAATGATTCAGCCATCAATACCAGTTAGTATTTAATATATACTGCGATAAGTTAACGCTAAGTTTTTATGCTCGGTCGTATTAAGTTTACATCGTTGAATTTAGTTTTACTCTTCTAACTTTGAACCTTATGGATAAATTAGTGAATTAAATCAGAATTACACTCAGTTGCAAAGTTAGGGTCTCTGGTATTTCATTAAATTGTAGTAGTGGTAGTAGTTTAGGCTTCATTGTCGTCGCATGTGTTATAATTATATAATTCATAGCAAAAGTTGTTTCTTTAATAATCATTATTGCTTTTATATTTCAGGTCTTCGGATGTCCTGTTGGTTTAGTGGGTGTCTTACTGGTTCTACCCTATTGCTTTCTTCAAAACAATATGCACTACAACTTTCAATTAGCTTATTTTTCTTCCGTCTGTCCTTCTTTTCTAATGTAAGTAATCTATTGAATATTTTATCCAATCATAGCACTACAAAATATTATTTAAGAATTACAAACCATTTGTTCTTGGATTAATTTTATTGGTTAAAATTTGTCCATGACACTGCGCTACTAAATGAAATTGCATAGTTCAGTTAAGATTATCTATTAAAACTTTGAGTCCTCAGCCAATATATAAAAGGTATTTTCATGCTTTAGCTTTAGTTAAATTAATTGTTTTTCAATTGGAGAGCGATCTGTTCACAAAGTGAACTAACTGTGTTGGTACTAGGTCCTTCTTATTTAGGTTTCATTAGCAGAATTCTCTCATTAAATATCTGTTCGCTTAATAAGTTTCGTCGCTTGAATTCCTCATCATTTTGCAGTTTCAAAATCTGCATTTCTGCATCCGATACCAACAATACTGGTCGGGCCATTAGTTTTTGTGTTCCAAAGATTATCAGCATTGGGTTTTGATACTTCTTGTACTTAGTGCACAAATTACTACTTAGAAATTGTAATCCAATGGAAAACAGAAAAGAAATAAATCCGATCAAAATTGTTATGTGCCATGTAGAACTCGCTGTGAATCTGTTTCGGAGACTTGGTCGAATAGTTGTCATATCAAGAAAAATTGATTCCGTTAGCTTGTCCAGTTTTTGAAATGATTTTCGATGATAATCAGTTACTGTTGCAAACTTAAGTTGAACTTTCTCAATCATTTGTTCACGCGTTTGAGTTATAACGAAATTTTCGAAATGTGTGGCATCTCTATTAAGAGATGGAATCTTTGAAAACAAGTGTTGCAACGGATCTGTTAAATTAACGTCAATTCGAATTGCTGTATCATTACGACAGGAGATGATATCGGCGCGGATTTCCATAAAGCGTGTTTCAATCTTGGTATCACATTCCAATTCAATCACACAGGTTTTGCAACCTGGCAAACGTTTCCTTTTCAACGGATCAGTATTACGCATTTCACTCATGAACATGTCGAATTGATCCGATGCTGAAGTTATCAGCCATTTTCCTTTTCCTAAGTTCTTGGCCTTTGCTTTCACTGGAAGCTTAACCGTATTGATATTGCAGTTTTGCAATGCAGCAAATTGATTTCCAATAAGAAGAGCGCCGAAGCTCGTGTCTTCGGCGGTCTCCAAAGAGAAACCATTTCTACATACGGAGAAGCTGCTTGATCCTATACACGCATATATCTCTGGTTGAGAGAGTAAGGCAATTCTTCGCGTCGATTCGGCTATCGCAACATACTCGGCTTCTGTTTCATATTGAGATGCATATCCGTTAGTTAGGAATTGGAACAGTTATTGCTTTGTACAAATTCAGTGCTGTAGATCCTGATGCAAACGGTATTGCTAGTCGAAAAACCATTCCATAATCAGTAACAACAACAGTCGTAAGAAATCTTGTTTCGTAGTATATTAAAATTTGGGATGGCGTAATTGCCAATGTTAGTCTTTCATTTTTGTCTGGTGAGTTGCAACTGATTCCAATATTTTGTTTAGAACACCTTTTGGAACAAGTGTCATAGGCACAAGTTTATCAATCATTGTCATGACTGAATCCAAAATTGTCAATCTATTGGCATATGTTGCTATTCTGTAGCTTTTTATTTCACCGTTGAGTGCTAAGAGTGTACTTGCCAGATTGATTTGTAATTTAAGATTTTGATCACGTGAATAAAAGTATTGAGTACAAGCCATAAGCTTACGAAAATTTGATTGAATTACCGTTCAAGGCTTTAGCATGCTTTTCTTGTGTGTTTATTATCCGTTTTTCCGTTGATTTGATGTCTTTTAACTGCGATGCGACAATGAAGAATTTATCCTCATTATCGCTTTTCACTCCCATCCATTGGTAATCTTTTTGTTCAATCTTCTTTAAGGCGTAATCGATATTGTCTCGATTACGACTGCTGCCTCCGCATCCACCAAAAATACTTCCAACGGAA
Source organism: Convolutriloba macropyga (assembly GCF_964194025.1). Lineage (NCBI taxonomy): Eukaryota > Metazoa > Xenacoelomorpha > Acoela > Convolutidae > Convolutriloba > Convolutriloba macropyga. The sequence goes on from NC_134474.1 coordinate 36,361,886, forward strand.
CAAGCAATTCCGGCACCTGCAGTCAGAGCCGTCAGCTCGCCAAATGCTAATAGCGGAGCTGCTCGTTTTTCTCTCCTGTTTGTTTCATTCATTAGCAAGGTGTCAGAAACTTCTTTTCGTAATTTAGTTAAATCCAACCGGGCAAGTTTTAATTGTTCTGATGTAAATTTTGATTAGTGTTGAAAGTCCAACAGTTTTTTGTTTGTGTTCATAAAGGTCAAGTTACATCCGAATTGATATTTTTGCCACGATTGTTCCGAAATATCAGAAATGTTCTGCAATTTAATTTCTAGATTTTCAGGTAATTTAGGAAAGGGCACCAAAAATTCAACATTAAGAAACTTCTCTGCTAAAAGCAATTTTTGTCGATACACAAATTCTATTCTATTTAATGTTATTTTTTCGTGTTCTGCAAATTTTAGACTCGATAATATAAGCCAAATTTTAAAACAATTTATACTGAACAGCTGCATGATAGCTCTATTTTTGTAATCCCAAGAGAAGATTGAAAGATTAAAGAAAGCAGGACTTATTTTGTCGCTACAGTTGGCCAGACGGTAACAATTATTGAGCCTGCGGAAAAGTAAGGAGAAATTTAATGCCATATTAAGATGATAAAAATAAATATTTTATTTTGCCTAGAAAAGCATAATCCCTCTCAAGATCTCGGGGAGTCTAAGTAAACTCATTGACTTTTTATTGTGTTAAGTAAGGTTTGAGGGTTCATATTTTTAATAGAAATCCGCAGGGAGTTATTTTCAAAGTAATGAAAATTTAATCAAGCTGTAGGCAAATTTGTTCAACCATTTTTATGTGTCTGATAGTTAGCGGCTACTTGTTGACGTCAGAAGCAATAATTTTTGTAAAAATTTAGTGCAATTTTATTTTCAGGTTTAATTTTAGCTCGTCATCTAAGTATAAGTATAAATTCAGAATCTACAACTAAACAGGTAAACGTTTTTAAGATAAATCATGTTTAACATCATCATAATGTCATTTCTAATCAGGTGTTGTGGTGTTGAGATGTTTTAATATCAGTTATGACTTGGATACTGAGGTGCTCTGTTGTGAGAGCAAGATGACATATATTGAAAATGGCATAGTATCTTACGAATCGGAGAATGTTGGCTATCCTTGTGAAGATAATGGTAGTATGGAGTATGAAGTGAATGAAAACAGTTCGGGGTGTTCTGGGTCATTGTAATTTATATGTTACCCATTGGTTATTTTTCTAAAAATTGAGTTCTTTTATTAGAAATTAAGTTTATCTAACTTGGACCCTTTTTTTAAGATATAATGTCAGTAACGCGATCAAAAATCTCCAAAAGTAATAATGACTGTGATATAAGAATGTTTGCGGACGAGTATTTCAATCATGAAAAATTAAGAAGTTTGGGCTGGCTATCGGTACCAGTAGTTGACGTTGAAAAATCTGATAATTGGCTCACTGCTACAAGTAAATTAATATCAGCGGGATACACTGATTACGTAAAAAATGACTGGGTTGTAAAGCCGATATCATTGAGAAACCACAATTTGTTTTCACTAAACTCGACCTTTTTGGATTTTGTGATAAACACTACTGCAGAGTCAGAATTTGTTCAACATTGCGATCGTAATTTCAATCTGCCTTCGTCTGTAGTTAAAGGTGGACGAGAATCTCGTTTATATGGAAAGCAGTTCTGTCCCAGTAAAGCAGTGAATGATTGGTCTTGGTGTTATTCTTTTTCAATGAAAGATTTAGTTATTTGTAACATTCCATCATGTGTAAAGCAAACAAAATTAGACGCATTGCTTCAATTTAAAAGCTGGTGGACTGACGGTCACATCGAGACCGGTGGTGAAAAGTCAATATCAGTTACTCCTATTGGGAATAAGTTATTTCTAATTAGTGAACGGGGAAATTTTTCTATCGATCTTGAAAGAAACATGCGTCAAGAAAGCGATTTCTTGAATTTAATCAAATCTGGTCCTTCTAATCGAGTCATGCGAAACAAAGTGAGATATTACATTCCACAACCGGATTACATTTTATGCCAGCCTGGGCTCTGTGCACATTGTGTTTTAACTGTGTCAGAAGGAGTTTCAATTGTTTTTGGTTGGGAAGCTAGAAATTTATCTGGGCATAATATTCCACAGGAAACATTGCGATACTATTCTAGTGGTATTCGTCATGGGGAAAATAAGCAGTTGTTAAATACATACAGTGTAGCGAGTGCACTGAAATGAAGTGCTGATAATGACTCAAAGCGGAAAGTTAATAGTGGGCTGTCAGAACACTAAACAGCATTTATACAGTCAGGCGAGGTTGTTAAGTTAGGGCAAAATTTGACGGAAAAGCGTGGTAGGACAGCGGGACTTAAGGGAGCAAGTTCAAAAAGGAAACGTCTTTACAATTTGCCACAGCAACGGAAATGGTATACAGCAAAGCGTGTTGAAGAGAAAGGTTAATATGAATAGCTCATGTAATAAAGCTTATTTATGTTCGGGTTTTATTGTTCAATATTTGGTTTATAAATACTTTTTTTTCCTATTTAGAGCGGTGTTCAAGGCATATACAGAAGTTAACATTGGAAAATGAATCAAGTACAAGTGCATGCTGTGCAATGAATTGTGTCTGAAAGCGAGCGGGAAGTGGGAAGTGAAAATGGCGGCGGCAAAATCAAAAGAAAGAAATAACTCAATAATTGGTAAATTTTAATGTTACAAATAGTAAATTAATTTCCCCCTGCGCTGTAATATTGGTTAAGTGCTGGCTATTATATCATTGTAATGAGCAGAGGTTGTCTGTTACGACCCCGAGAGCCGATTTTATGTTTTTTTATTTAAGGAGATATTGGCATATTTATTAGAAATTTTGATTGAGAACATGCTAATTTCGCATGATTTTTGTTATTTTCTCTTTGTGAAAATGAGTTCTGCAATTCAATCGTCACAATATGCCTCAAGCAATTTTAGAATAGAAGTGAAATAGCACATACTATATTATATAGGTCTCTATGACTTAAGAGTTATTCATTGAATGGAATGAGATTTTAATATATGAGATCAGACAACGATAGTTTTGCTGAAAGGCAAATTAATAACAAGGAAACTTTGCAAGTTAAAAATTTCATTCAAAAATTTTCATAACGGCCATATCTAGTGTAATGAAATTGAACGCCTTCATGCGTTGTATGAATACGGTTGCTAAATTGAATAAAAATTTATAAAAAAGAGTTAAAATGAGAAAGTTAAGTGTGGTAATTAAGAAAAAATAATGAATTAATGGCAAGTGCCATGTGTAAAGAATTGGGTCTGCTTTCGTTGTCGTCCGTATCGTGATGTTGTATTCTGGACTTGAGGTCCGGTCATACTTTGATTGATTGGTTTAGGTATATTTGATTTAGATGTTTGGTGTATGTCTGTTTGTTGTGATGTTGATGATGGTTGCGTTGTTACTTGACGTTCTTGTTTCTTCTGCTGTAGAATTTTAGAGAGATTTGATGGTATTGATAGCGTAGGTTCTGGTATTTTGTTGTTGGGATTGTTTACTCTTTGTTGCCTGTTGTTCATTTGTGCAATTTGTTCTTGGAGAGTTTTCCTCCGGAGTTTGGAATATTGGTGATGGACTTCTTGAGGGCTCGGCTGTTGTCGACCGTGGTGAAGCATCCAAATTGGGTGTTTCCTCGCGCGTAGTCGGGGGGACGTTATTTCATAGTACTGGTTTTGCTTGTTCCGGTTGAACTTTCGTGGAAATAAAAGCGGTACTACGTTTATCTATTGGAACGTAAACCGTGTTTTCGATTTGTGAATCGAATAATTGCTGTTCTTTTATTGCCTCTGGTATTAAAGGATCTTCTTCGAAAAGTGATTCACCTATATTTTTGATATCTTTAAGAGTAGTTTGTGGACTGAATGGTTTTAAGCGTACTCTGTGTACAATTTGAGTGAAATTTGTGTTTACTTTTCGGACAAGGTAGTTGCTTGAGGTTAAGACTTTTTCGATTTTATAGACTCCAACCCATTTGCACTGAAGTTTTCCGACTTTCTCATGTCCGCTTGATATCTGTGGATTTAATAACAAGCAAAATTCGTGTAGTTTCAGAGGTGCTGCATTAGCCTTTTTGTCGTAATAGTCACGATATTTATTAAAGGAAGCAATTAAGTTTTCATTTGTTTCACCAAAAATGCTCAACATTTTAGATTGTACTTCACTAATATAGTCTTACTTGCTATTAACATTTGGTAGAGTTTTATTGTTGAAACGTAGATCAATTGGGTTGATAGGTATTCTGCCATGAAAAATTAAAGACGGTGGACAACCTAGAACTGTATGAAAACTAGTGTTGTGCTGGAAAACCGCTAAATCCACAAGTTTATGCCAGTCATGCTTTACCTGGTTTTCATATATTCTCAAATATCTCTTTAGAGGCCCTTGAGATCGCTCAAGAAGTCCGATTGTTTGGCATGTTTCAAGGTTGCGTGGTTGATTTTGATCTCTAACATTTTTGCTAATTCATACAATAACTGTGAAGTAAAAGCAGAGCCTTTATCCGTTAGTATAGCTAATGGTATGCATGAATGTCTGAGAAACCATTGCATTAAGATTTTAGCTATAACTTCAGCAGATGGTGAAGTAACAGCTTGAGCAAACATATATTTAGAAAATACGTCCATCGCTGTGATAATGTATGAGTATCCCCCTGACTTTGGCAGCTGACCTACAATATCAACTTGTAAGAGGTCGCAAGGAAAGCTTGTGTTAGAGCTGACTGGGTTGAGTGGAGGGGTTAGAGTTTCATGTTTAGGTGATTTTGCTTGTAAACAGTATAAACAATTATTGATGTACACAATTAAGAATTCATTAAATCCGGGAAAATAGTATTTTTTCCTAAATTCACGAATGGTCTTGGTGATGCCAATATGTCCTTCCAGTTTAGAGTTGTTTATTCTGTAGAGAAGTTCCTCACTTAGGTGTTTTGGTACAACTAATTGTTTGATAAAACTTTTTCCGGTTTGGTGGAAAAATTTTCTATACAGTGTATTGTTTTCAATTAAGAGGCGGCGTAGTTGTTTGTGATATATCTGTAAGTCATACAATGAGTACGTAGTGCAAGGTTTGACTTTATTCCTTATCCAAAGCATGGCTTCTACTATGTCAGAGTCTTTTTTGCTCATCTTCTATTTTCAGTGGCTTCAGTTTGTCGGAGACATCGAAATCGTCTAAAGGGTTTTCGTGTGACATAACATTGATTGATTTTTCTGAGAAAGTTGTGAATGAGTTGATTGTCATTGCCATCTCATTATCAGTTTCTTCGATGCTTATTAACGGGATTGGCTGGAGCTCGGTAACAGTTAGTGTTGAGAATGAATTGTCTGGTATGCAAGGCGTGACATCTATCGAAATGTTTTTCATGGGTTTCCTATCGGTTACTTTCAATTTCATTTTCGTTGCCGGGTTAACATGAATTCTTGAAAAGTAATCAGCAGCAGCGTTCGCTTTACCTGGTATGTGACCCAAAGTGAAATTGAATGACAACACATAGTCAACTGCATTCCATAGATTCCCAGGTAAAATTTTTGTTTGGAAAAATCGAGTAACACTTTTGTTATCTGATAATACAATAATTGGTTTGTTCAAAACACCACAAATATAGTGTTCAAAGCTTTCAAATGCCAATTTAAAGCTTAAAAATTCCTTCACATAAATTGAGAAATTTAGCTCTGCAGGTGAAAAGAGATGACAACCAAACGCGACTGGTGCGTAGGATTTTTAATCAGCATTTTTCGATTGTTCGTGATAATCTTCAATCAGAAGAATGAAACCTGCTGCGTAGAAACTTGCATCACTTACAATCACAAATTGACAATTTGGCTTAGCCATTTTCAAAGATAGTCCGCAAGCTTTTGCTAAATCGTTTTTTAGCGTACTAAGGATTGTTTTATGTTCATCTGTAATTAAGAATTCACTCTCTTTTCGTAAAATTCTAAAAAATGGTTGCAGTTTGATTGCAAGATTTGGTATAAAGTTTTGGAAAAATTGCACAAAGCCAATTAAACGTCTCCTTTGTTTTTTTGTTTTTGGCATGAGTATGTTGGCTAAAATTTTTTCAACTTTCTCTCTATTTGGACTTATTCCTTATTATGTGATTGTATGACCTAAAAAATTAATTTTTTTGATACCAAATTGACATTTGTCTATAGACAGTTTGAATCCTGATTTTTGAATACAGGCAAATGTCTCTTCTAAATTTTTTATCAAGGTGATTCCGTCTTCTGCTCCAATTCCAAGATCGTCAAAATATACGAAACATTTGTCGGCTGCAATACAGGACTGTAAATGTTTACTGAGGCAGGAGCTAAATGCAGTAGGTGATCTACTTAAACCTTGAGCAAGCCTTTTGAATGCAAACGTTCTGCCACCATAATTGAATGCTAGAAGTTGAACGCTGAGTTCGTCTGCATTGAGAAGTATGATTGGCTGCAGTCCATTTTAGCAAATACTTTTACCAGCCAAATGTGCTGCATCAGTCATTGTTGGAATTGGGAAGGTATTTTTAGTGTAAACATGTCTGAGTAAATGATTAATTCGACGGAGATCTATTAAAATTCTTAGTTTACCGGAATATTTTTTCCGTTGGGCAAAAATTGGTGAGGAGTATTTAGAAAAAGGCAGTGTTGTTATAATCTCATAGTATTGCATTAGTGCAAGTTCTATCAGTAACTCATCACTCAAGTGAATCGGCGTCGAAGTATTTGGAGTGTATACTGGTCGTGTATGTTCAGGTGTTAGCTTGATGAGACAATCTGTGTTTTTGCCTAAATCTAACCGATGGCGTGCAAAAATTGAATGGTGTTTTACTAAGAGGTTTTGCAATTTCTGTTTTTCTTGCTGATTGAAAGCTGAATCTGTCCAATTAAATTTCTCAAGAAATTTTGCACGGCTTTCTTCGTCATGTGTTGGACCTAATTTTTCCATTCGCTTCAATGAGCGGTTGGTTTCATAAAATGTTTTTTGTTTTCCACTGAGACTTGATCCGTCGGGGCAGTTTTCAGGTGTTGGAAGCCATAACCCGTCGTTAAAAAGTTTTTGATGTCCCTCTTTGTTTTCTTTAATTAATGAACTAATATTATTTTGTTTTTCTAAGATTGAAGGATGAATAGGCAGTAGATATGCTGCTTGCTATGATGTTAGTATTTGAAATTTAGCTATTCTAATTCGGGCTGATATTGTTGTTTTTGTTGGCATCAAATTTATTATCCCAATTTTTGCTCTGCCAAGCGAATCAATCTTACTTAGTGATGACATAACACATAGTCCGGTTTTCTTTTCAAACATAACGGAGGGTTCAATTATTCCGATACTTTCTTTGACCCAGTTATCACAATCAGTTATTTCACAGTCCACCACTTCTTGTTGGTTGCTGTTCAGAGTAAATTTGTTCTGTGTACACAACACAAAAGTTCTCTTCCCAGATCTGTTCGATTTACTGTCTTTGAGGCCTAGCGTGAGGTCTGGTAAGTATAAAAGGCCCCTATGTGGATGAAGAACAATATTGTTCTTTTTGAAGAAGGGGTTCCCCAATAATGGTGAGGTCATATGTTCTAAGATTAAAAAAACTTCCTCAAATTTTGAGTCTGCGATTTGAATCTCAGTTGTTACAGAATGAAGTACCTCAGTTTTTTGTCCGTTGGCGAGTCCCACTCTGCTTGAGAATTGATGTTTAAACTTGATGATCGCTTCCGGAGATAGTTTTTGAGTTTTTTGTAAAACTTCTTTTGGCATGGCACTGGAGAATGCTCCAGTGTCAATTAGTAAGTCTGCATAGAATGGACCGAAATTAATTTGTATATAAAAAAGTATTATCACCATGCGCTGGAACTACTTGTGAGTTTCTTGTAACTATGTTAGAGAGAAAATCACGCGGCTGAGGGGTAGATAGTTTTTTGATTTGAAAAGGTTGCGAATGGAATATTACTTCCGCGTTGTGCTGGCTGTCGTGCCAGGCAGTCTCTCTGCATATGGCCTGGTTGTCCGCGGATTCGACAAATGATTGCTGAGAACCCCGGTCTGAAAGCTCTGGTTGTTGAAGCCTCCGCGTGGTGTCCAATTATTATTTTGGAAGCTGTATGTTTTGTTTTGAAGATTACCCCGGTAATATCAATTTGGGTTACGCTGGATCCAATTCTGTGAATATCTTCCTTGTCCTCGATCTCGTATTCGAGTTCTTGGATAATTTGATCTAGAATTAAACTGCATTGACTTTTCCATTCGAGACATTTGTTGTCCTTTCTGTTTCTGTGTTTTACTGATGTCCCTTTGTGCTTCCACTACGGAATTAAGCACTTTTGTCAATGTATCAGTTTCAGCATTATCGACCACATTGAAAGCTTTTGACGATTCGTCGTCGGGTAAAACACTCTTAAGTACGAGGCGTTTAGAGACTTGGGAGCAGAAGGTTGCAACCGTGTCTGTATCTGGTCTTATTAGCAGTTTCAGGCGAATCTGTGTAGGCATCCCAGAGATGAATGCATCTCTAATTCTTCGAGTACGTTCACCAGATCTATCTGTGCCAGTTGTGTTCGCCAAAGCGATGTTGGCAAGTTTAGTGAGATCTGTTAAGTAGTCCTCTGGTGTTTCTTTTGACTCGTCAAATTTTCTTTCTTCAAATTTCAATTTATAAAGTTCCAGTTGATTTGCGCTGAAGTATCTTCGTTCCAATGTTGCAAGAGCATTATCCAATGTGTTTTTGTCGCCTGGTGGTAATTCAAGAAAATAGCTCAAAGCACCTCCAGTAAGGTGTAATTTCAAATAGTTGACTTTGCCTACGTCTGGAAGCTGTGCTAATGCAATTGAACTTTGTAAAATTTGCTAATGCAATTTGTTCTTTAAAGACTCTAAAATCCTCTGTAGGAGAACCAGAAAATGGTGTAAGGTTTACCGTAGGGGCACCAGTCGACGGAGTTATACTGGCTGTTATTGCTGTTGCAATTGCTGTAGCCGTTGCCGCAACATCTGTCATTTTTGATTACACCGTCACTTTCTTTTATGGCGAGCACGGGGTCAAAATGTGAATTGTACGATATAAGTTTGTGATCAATGAAGATAGAGGTATTGGATATCCAAATCGTCTAGATTGATGGTTTCTGTGTTTTCAAAGAAGTTTTTGTAGAAATTGAACTCAAAAGTGGTGATGAACCGAAAAATTATTAGTTGCTGCACATTTGCATCCTCAGTAACAACTAATATTATCTGTTTCGTATCAACATGGCACAATAAAGCCAGAAATTCTAAAGTTGTTTGTTGGAAGTAGATGACTGATTTGTTTGAAATAAATAATTCGAAGGAGCCATAAATTGTGGCTTGCAACAATGTATCTTGAAGAGTTGGAAGCATAATCTTTAAATCATTTTTTTTTTCAATGGGATTATAATTTCATTTTGTCAAATATTTGCGCAAAAGCCAATTATCATGAAGTAAAAACGAAAAGGAAGAAAGGTGTAATAAATGTTTAATTTGAATGAACTGTGTTATTGGACAGCAAGTTTATTTGATGATATAACTTATCCAGGGACGACATAATTTTATTATATTAGAAATCAGATTTATCAACTATGAAAATACCAAAGTCAGAAGTGAACAAATTTTTTTGAATCAAATAAGGTTTATTTGAGGCAGGATCAATAACGTATGAAAGTAACTGTGATCTTGTCAAATCAATTTGGAGAAATATGTAGTTGTTAATAACGTCAATAGTTTTCAAATCGGCCATAGTTGTTTTAAACCACTTTTTTCTGTCACCATCCCACTCTTGTCACCATCTTATAATTATATAATTCATAGCAAAAGTTGTTTCGTTAATAATCATTAATGCTTTTATATTTCAGGTCTTCGGATGTCCTGTTGGTTTTGTGGGTGTCTTAGTGGTTCTACCCTATTGCTTTCTTCAAAACAATCTGCACTACAATTTTCAATTAGCTTATTTTTCTTCCTTCTGTCCGTCTTTTCTAATGTAAGTAATCTATTGAATATTTCATCCAATCATAGCACTACAAAATATTATTTAAGAATTACAAACTATTTGTTCTTGGATTAATTTTATTGGTTAAAATTTGTCCATTGGTTAAAATTGTAGTAGTGGTAGTAGCTTAGGCTTCGTTGTCGTCGCATGCGGGTCTCTATCCCTTTATTGATTCGCTGATTGACCCATACTGAATTGGAGATATTGTAGATGCTAAGAATGGCCCAAGTACAGTACCATATACCATTTCGTTTAAAATGAGCTAAAAATACTTTTAAAATGAGCTAAAAACTATGAACCAGAAAAAGCCGATGAAATTATCTGAAGCTTAATTTTTTTGTAGAAGCGCATATATATAACAGAAAGCTAAAACAAGAAATGTTAACTGAATTATGGTGGTGTTGTTAGTTGCTGATGGAATTGTCTCGGTTGTCTATGAATTTATAGGAGGTTGGAAAAGCGACGCGTAAAAAACAATTTTAGAAATATCTGTGTTGTTAAAAAAATTAGGTCAGGGAAAAATTAGATTTATTCGCTTTACTAGCTTTCATGGCGCAAATAGAGTGTTCGCTGTTTATCGCGTTAATGTGTTGCAGTGAAAATTTTAATGGCAATGATTTTGTGTAAATTGCTGCATTCGCGTCACAAATGCGGCGACTTGTCGTAAACGCGAGATTTTTTTTCTATTTGTTAATTTCTTTTGACTGTTGATTTCATTGTTGCAAAAAGTAGTCTACTAGCTCAATTTTGGCCAGCAACATGCATTCGATATCGAAATCGAATGTTAGTAAACAGTACACTAAATGTGGTAATAATCTATTGCAGGAATTAAGTTTCATTTATTTTAGACAATTATGCTCCATGGTCTGCAAAGACAACATTTTTTGCAAAACAGGTAGCATGTAAAATATTCTACAGAACAAGCGACTAATTAACGCAATTATAAGTTATTATATACAAGTTCTGTATGTCTCCTTAATATTGGCTGAGTTTGGTGAAAGAATTGGGACAATTTTACCAAGATAGTGTACAGTACTCAAAAATAGTGTACAGTACTCAAAAGACTTTAAGCTGCTAGTAGTATTGGTTTTGCGGACTTTTAACTCCAGTGGAAGTATATCGTATTGGGTAATTCTATAGCCTAAAAATTCATTTTCAGTTTTTTTCTATATGACACTTATTTAATTTATTATAAGATTGTTGTCATAGTTTTTTAAAGACTTTTGTATACTAATTCTAAATGCTCTTTTTGTGAACAACGGAACAATAATTATATAGTTACAATAATATCTTACCAAAAAGTTATCCTCTAAAAACCAGTGAATGTTATTGAGACCAAATAGTTGGCAGTTTTTTCCTGTTTGGTAAGCTGCTAGTGTCTGTTAGGCCATAGTAACAGGCTATAAATCTGTGAGTTCTAGCTGATTCATCACTAAAAAATGAAATCGCAATGGCAGGACGATTCTGGTCTAAATTTATTTGAGTGAATGCGTAAATTTCAAATACTGTGTTGTGAAATGAGTTGTGAAAATTCATGTGTTTACATTAAAAATTTGTTGAATCGCTTCCAATAAATTGTCATTAAAAGGAAATTGACATTTATTTTTATGAACTGCTTTATTTATAGTTTTGGAGTCATCTGCTAATTTAGCTGATTTCTCGTTTTTTGCAGCAGTAATGATTTCGGAAACAATAGTTTTAACAGAAAAACTATATATTTTAACTATTTAGATAATCGGTTTCTACATGCGGAAAAAAGCATATCTTGGTTCATCTCGCTAATGATTAGACCACGAAAGAGAATATATATTACCTCGTATTTTTCTAAGCAATTTTGTTTAGTTTTCCCTTAGCGTTTTTGTAGGAAAATTTTGAGATTATTTACTATATCCTTACAAGGTACTTCATTTTTTTGAACTTTTTGCGATGCTTGCAGAACCAAAATACAGGTTGCTAAAAAAAATTGTGCTCCCACTACCCCGATGTGTCAGGCTCAACGTTTCCATAACGGATTTTTAGGTTCACTTCGGTCTTTCTACTCTTTCGTCAACACACACACCCTGAATAGATGTCTAATTCATGCCAAAAGGGTGCTAGTAATGGTTGACGTCCGTGCAACGTTGTTTATCAATCCGAAAAAGACAGTCTCGTACCTCCTTGAAGAGTGCGTCTTTTTGAGATGAGTAAAGTCAAGAACGACAATATGAACAACTTTATGAGGTTTTGTGTTCCTCACCATAGAGTTCAATAGCAGGAGATAAGGTGTTGTCATCTGTTAATGTGCTCATTGCATTCAAATTGATGTTGGGCGTCGATTGGAGAGTTAAGCGATTGGCGTTGGTGGTGTTGTTAGTTGCTGATGGAATTGTCTCGGTTCTTTATGAATATGTTGGAGGTTGGAAAACGACGCGTAAAAAACAGTTTTAGAAAACTCTGTGTTGTTAAAAAAATTAGGTCAGGGAAAAATTGGATTTATTCGCTTTACTAGCATTCATGGCGCAAATAGAATGTTCGCTGTTTATCGCGTTAATGTGTTGCAATAAAATTTTTAATGGCAATGATTTTGTGTAAATTGCTGCATTCGCGTCACAAATGCGGCGACTTGTTGTAAACGCAAGATTTTTGATCTATTTGTTAATTTCTTTGGACTGTTGATTTCTTTGTTGCAAAAAATAGTCTACTAGCTCAATTTTAGCCAGCAAAATGTATATGTACTCGATATCGAAATCAAATGTTAGTAAACAGTACACTAAACGTGTTAATATTCTATTTCAGGAATTAATTATTCGGCGTTCATTTATTTTAGACAATTATGCTCCATGGTTTGCAATTTGAGTAATTTTTGCAAAACAGGTAGCATGTAAAAAATTCTACAGAACAACCGACTAATTAACGCAATACGCGTTCTCCATTTTTGATAAAGAATACCCGATGCGAATGCAACTGTTTCTCAATGAGTAGGAGAACGTTGTCAGCTCTAAGTCCAGAACGAATTATGTCTTATTTAATGCGGGTTTCCAGTTTTTGATTATATAGTGTATTCTCTGCTGCTTGTGTGACTTGGTGCACAGTACTCAAAATTTGTTAAGGCTCTAAGCTGCTATTAGTGTTGGTCTTGCAGATTTTTAATTTCAGTGGAGGGATATCGCATTGGTAATTCTATAGCCTAAAAATTCATTTTAAGATTTATTCTATATGACACTTAATTAAACTATTTATAAGACTGTCGTCATTGTTTTTTAAAGACTTTTGTATACTAATTCTAAATGTTCTTTTCGTGAACAACGGAAAACAATAATTATATAGGAACAGTAATATGTTACCAAAAAATTATCCTCTAAAAACCAGTGAGTGTTATTGAGACCAAACAGTTGGTAGGTTTTCCTGTTTGGTAAGCTGCTAGTGTCTGTTAGGCCATAGTAACAGGTTATAAATCTGTAAGTTCTAGCTGATTCATCACTAATAAAAATTAAATAGCAATGGCAGGACGTTTCTTGTCTAAATTTATTTGGCTGAATGCGTAATTCAAATACTGTGTTGTGAAATGAGTTGTGAAAAATCATGTGTTTACATTAAGAATTTGTGGAATCGCTTCAACTAATTTGTCAGTAAAAAGATATTGATATTTAATTTCATGATCTGATTAAATAATAGTTTTGGAGTCATGTGCAAATTTTGCAGATTTCTCTTTTTTTGCAGCAGTAATGATTTCGGAAACAATAGTTTCAACAGAAAAACTATATATTTTAACTATTTAGATAATCGGTTTCTACATGCGGAAAAAAGCATATCTTGGTTGATCTCGCTAATGATTAGACCACGAAAGAGAATATATTTTACCTCGTATTACTCTAAGCAATTTTGTTTAGGTTTCCCTTAGCGTTTTTGTGAGAAAATTTTCAGATTATTTACTATATCCTTACAAGGTACTTCATTTTTTTAAACTTTTTGCGATGCTTGCAGAACCAAAAAACAGGTTGCTAAAAAGAAATTGTGCTCCCATTACCCCGATAAGTCAGGCTCAACGTTTCCAGAACGGATATTTAGGTTCACTTCGGTCTTTCTACTCTCTCGTCAACACGCAAACCCTGAATAGATGTCTAATTCATGCCAAAAGGGGTGCTAGTAATGGTTGACATCCGTGCAACGTTGTTTATCAATCTGAAATAGACCGTCTCGTACTTCCTTGAAAAGTGCGTCTTTTGAGATGAGTACTGTCAAGAACGACAATATGAACAACTGTATGAGGTTTTGTGTTCCTCACGATAGAGTTCAATAGCAGGAGATAAGGTGTTGTCATCTGTTAATGTCCTGGTTGCATTCAAATTGATGTTGGGCGTCAATTGGAGAGTTAAGCGATTGGCGTTGGTGGTGTTGTTAGTTGCTGATGGAAATGTCTCGGTTGTTTATGAATTTATTATAGGTTGAAAAACGAAGCGTAAAAAACATTTTTAGAAATATCTTGTTGTTAAAAAATTTAATTCAGGGAAAAATTGGATTTATTGACTTTACTAGCATTCTTGGCGCAAATGGAATGTTCACTGTTTATCGCGTTAATGTGTTGCAATGAAAATTTTAACGGCAATGATTTTGTGTAAATTGCTGCATTCGCGTCACAAATGCGGCGACTTGTTTTAAACGCAAGATTTTTGTTGTATTTGTTATTTTCTTTTGACTGTTGATTTCATTGCCGCAAAAAGTAGTCTACTAGCTCAGTTTTAACCAGCAGAATGTATTCGGTATCGAAACCAAATGTTATTAAACAGTACACTAAATGTGGTAATATTCTATTGCAGGAATTAAGTATTCGGCGTTCATTTATTTTAGACAAGTATGCTCCATGGTCGTCAAAGACAGTAGTTTTTGCAAAACAGGTAGCATGTAAAGTATTCTACAAAACAAGCGAATAATTAACGCAATACCCGTTCTCCGTTTCTGATAAGAATACGCGATGCGAATGCTACCGTTTCTCATTGAGTAGGAGAACGTTGTCAGCTCTAAGTCCAGAACGAGTGGTGTCTTATTTATTGCGGGTTTCCAGCTTTTCATTAGATTTTGTATTCTCTGCTGCTTGTGTGACTTGGTTCTTAATATGCTGAAAATCTGCCCTTAATAAGTCATTACATACAATTTCTGTATGTCTCCTAAATATTGGCTGAGTTTGGTGAAAGAATTGGGACAACTTTACCGAGATAGTGTAAAGTACTCAAAATTGTTTTAGACTTTAAGCTGCTAGTAGTGTTGGTTTTGCCAATTTTTAACTCCATTGGAGGTAAATTGTATTGGGTATTTCTCTAACCTAAAAATTCTTTTTAGTTTTTTTTTTATATGACAATTAATTAGTTTATTATAAGATTGTCGTCATCGGTTTTTAAAGACTTTTGTATACTAATTCTAAATGCTCTTTTTGTGAACAACGGAAAACAATAATTATATAAGAACAATAATATCTTACCAAAAATTATCTTTTAAAAACCAGTGAGTGTTATTGAGACCAAATAGTTGGTAGTTTTTCTTGTTTGGTAAGCTGCTAGTGTCTGTTAGGCTAGTAACAGGTTATAAATCTGCGAGTTCTAGCAAATTCATCACTAATAAAAATCAAATCGCAATGGCAGGACGTTTCTGGTCTAAAGTAATTTGGTTGAGTGCGTAATTCAAATCCTGTGTTGTGAAATGAGTTTTGAAAACTCACGTGTTTGCATTAAAAATTTATTGAATCGGGTCCAATAAATTTTCATTAAATAGAAATTGATACTTATTCTTATGAACTGATTTAATTATAGTTTGGGAATCATGTGCAAATTTAGCTGATTTCTCTTTTTTGCAGCGGTAATGATTTTGCAAACAATAGTTTTTACAGAAAAACTATATAACTTAAATACTTAGTATAGCAATTATATTTAAACTGTTTATCAATTTATGCTTAGGTTTCCCTTAGCGTTTATGTAAGAAAATTTTGAATTTATTTACTATATCATTACAAGGTATCCATGTGGCTTTTTTTAACTATTCGCAATGCTTCTAGAGCCAAAATAGAATTTGCTCAAAAAAAATAAGCTCCAACTAACACGGTGCGTCAGTCGCAACGTTTCAAGAACGGTTTTCTGGGTTGACTTTGGTATTTCCACTCTTTCGTCAACACACACCCTGTATAGATGTCCAATTCATGCCAAAAGGGTGCTTGTAATGGTTATCGTCCGTGCAACGTTGTTTATCAATCTGAAAAAGACAGTCACCTACTTCCTTGAAATCTGCGTCTTTTCAGGTGAGCGCTTTCAGGAACGACAATGTGAATAAATGTGCGAGGTTGCCTTCCTCACGCGAACTTCAATAGCAGAAGATAAGGTGTTGTCACCGGTTAATGTCCTGATTGCATTCACGTTTGTGTTGGGCGATGAGTGGAGAGATAAGCGATTGGCGTTGGTAGTGTTGTTAGTTGTTGAGGGAATTGTCTCGGTTCATTATTGGAGGTTTTGGAAAGGCGATTCGTAAATAGATATTCTTAGAAACAACTGTGTTGTTAAAGAAAATAAATCAGGTGAAATTTCGAAATATTCACTTTATTAGCATTGGTGGTGGGAATGGAATGCTCGCTGTTCATCGCGATAGTGCGTTCCGATGAAAATTTTGTTGACAATAATTTTGTGTAAATTGCCTCAATTGCGTTAGAAATGCGGCAGCTTGCTGTAAACGCAAGCTTTATTTTATAAATGTTAATTTCTTTTGTCTGTTGTCTTAATTGATGCAAAACTAGTCTACTAGTCCAACTTTTGTCAGCGAAGTGTGTTCGATTTTGAATTCAAATGTTAGTAAATAGTACGCCAAACTTGTTATTCATCTTTTGTAGGATTTGGTTCAGTGGCGTTCACTCATTTTAGACAATTGAAGAAATGTTCTGGAAACACAGTAGGTTCTGCACAACACGTAGTATTTAAAGTCCAAACCTACATATCAAACTACCGGTTTACACACTACATTTTCTCCTTTTTTTATAGGGGAACGCGATGCGAATGCTAACATGCTTTCGCATGCTTTGTCAATATGTAGGAGAATGTTGTCATCCCTAAGTCCAGAAGGAGAGGTGTCGCATTTATCGCGGTTTTCCAGGGTTCTGATTATAATGTTTTTTCTCTGCTGCTCGTGTGACACGGTTTTTATTATGCTGAAAATCTACCTCTAATGTGTCATTCCATACAAGTTCTGAAACAATAGTTCTAACAGAAAAACTATATAATTTAACTATTTGTATCATCAATCAGGTTTTCTGTGCTTACCAATGTCTACAAATCATTCGGGATTCTACGTTTCGTGATGTGTTGGATTTTAGTTTTTATGAAACGTTGATTTCAATCTGTATTTTTTTCTACCGATGCCTGAAACGAGATCAAGAACATGTGTTCTGAAATTGTGGATTTTTTTAAAGCCTTTGGATTTTATCAATAGAGTTTACGTGTTTCGACAGGCTTACGGATAAGCCCCACTGTAGAAAGAGATCTCTTCTAATATTGGATGACCGTTTTCTTCTACTGTAATTTTAAAGTCTTCTCGTCTGATATTGTTTTGAAAGTCTTATTGAACTACTTTACAAATTTACTAGTTATACCGATGGTCTTGAGTAACTGGTCTCGACCAATTCGGACTCGTAGTCTGACGAGTTCAACTGTATTATCTGTATCAAAAGTAGTTACTACCTCAAAATTATTGCTACTTAGTTATCGAAATCCTCGTAGTAGTCGCAATTGTAGTTAAAGTTACAGATTTTACGCTCCTGCATCAGTGAAAATATGGTTGTATTTTGCTTTTGCATCAGTAAATAATCAACGTCGTTTATCGGAGGCTTCGGTTTCCACTATACGTTTTGTTTTCTACAGAATATAGAATAACCGTTTTTAATACCATAGTCCTGGCACAATTTCTCTGTGCACAACAAAATTGTCAAACTGCTGATCTGGTTTTCCTGTAGTTAGATCGAATATAGGCCACTGTTTAATATCTAGTTAAAAAGCACGATAAGTACATAGTGAGGATTCCAATTATTTGTATAAAATTGACTGATGAGCTTGTTCCGGCCGTGCTGACTGTGTAGTTAAAAATTCCTGCTCTCTATAGTTGATTTTGAATACCAATATCGATGTTGTTTGCTTACTCTAATGTTTTTTCGGAGTTTCTCTCTGTTTCAATAATTCTTGTTTAAATTCTCTGTCAAGCATCTTTACGATCAATATCTCCCGTATAATTGGTTCCGGATGACTCACTGGATCACAATTCAACGACCGCTCGCGGTGAGATCCAAATTATGTCTAGCTTTTTTCCTCTTTTTTGTTGCTTGGTTAAAACACATATCTAATAAATGTGATATTTAGCTTTTTTTAAAAATAGACCATCAAGCTAATACCGGATCTCTTTCATTCTCGTCCATTCCAATTATTTCTCGGGAGCTGAAGATCCGACGTTTTCCTCCTCCAAGGCATAAATAGGTTACTGAAATTGCATTTCTGTCACCTAGTTTCCATGTGCAATCATCAGGCAAAGTAACTTCAGCTTCGATTTTCTGACATTAGTAAAGCTACGCTTTTTTCAGTTATGCTTTTCGAATTCTTCAATCACGTTCACTTCCAGTTGTGCTGTTTTCATTTTTTTCGATATAGAATGGATTTAGAGGCAAAATTATTTTATCTGTGTGAGCTTCTCAAAAGTTATTGATTGAAATTTCTTCATTTGCCAGCATTGCAAGCTTTAAAATCAAGTACCATCTTTCCCAATGAAGAGGTGGTTCTAAAGTAAATTTATCCCAAACTGGTTCAATACGAAATAGCGCCCGTTCGTTAGGTGCCGACTGCTGTACATGATGCTTTGTTAGTGCAGTCACGTGCAATTTATGTTTTAATGGATTTGATTTACAAATCCAAGTCCAAATCCAAGTCTGAATTGAAGTATACTTCAAAAAATCGTTTTCAATTTGGAAAGCCGTTGCAACTTCAATTAAGGTTGATAAATTCTCCTAAGAGGCGCAATCTCTAATCAATGGAATCAGCTCACGTTTCCACAACTTAAAAAATTTAGTGGAATTGAAGCAGCTGTCCAGTCTAAAATAGGAGTAATGAAGTATAATTGACAACTGACCTGGATTTTTAAAACTATTCAATTAATGCTTAAAATTCACGTACTTGTCGCACAATTGATATTCTACAATAAAAAAGTCAAGATGTGCATGAGTGATTAAAAAACGGGATTCTGTGTATATAATTATTTTGGGATACACAAACTTTGGAATCACATCTTTAAAGGGAACGAGGGCGCGTGATGTCAAAACTTGCGGCTCTGGCAAGAGAAGAATTTTCAATCGATGACGTCAGAGAAGCTCCATCACATAAGGTAATTTTTTCTCCAGAGCCAGTCTATGTAGCAAATGCTGAAAAGTGAACGTGACTGCACAATCCAGAATGCACAACTGAAAATGCGTGACTTTAAAATTGTTAGAAGATCGGAGCTGAGATTAAATTGTGTGATGATTGACCATGAGAACTTTGTGTCAGAAAATCATTTTTTAAACCTAATTCAGTCTTGGAGCAGAAGCAAGTCGGGTCTTTTGCTCACAAGAATCAATTCAATTTCACAAGATGTGAAAAAAGAGCGCGGGGATTGGCTCGTGACTATACTAACAAAACAACGCATTATAACATCTGATAGATATTTTTTTAAAACCGGAAACAACAAAAGGGATAACAAATCAAAAAAAAGTTTGAATCTCACCGCGGACAATTGTTGAATTGCGATCTCGGGAGTCATGAAGAATCAATTATCGGCGATAAATTCATTGCGGATATGCTTGACGGAGAAATTAAGCGAAAGAAGAAGAAACGAGAAATTTAACAACATACACTCATTAAAAAGACCGAAAGTTTGCAATCAACATCAAGATTGGTATTTAGAATGAAGGTTAGAAACCCAGTGCATAACAAAATTGTCGACTTGGTAACCGTGTATGCTTTCAGTTGGAGAAAATGATAGGCCGCTGATTATACATTTGTTGAAACTAAGAGTAAGTAGATTGAGACGAATTCCAATTACTTTGAAAATATGGACCGATGGATTCGTTCCACCCGTATCAACTGTCTATTTGGAGGTTCCGTGTAGTTGGTGTTTAGTCGGAACCTCCAACTACAAAGTTGAAACGGGTGGAACGAATCAACCAGTAAATTTTATTCAATTTAATTGAAATCCGTCTCAATCTACTTATTTTTCGTTTCAACAATTATATAATCAGTGGTCAATTATTTGTTTGAACTGTAGAAATACACGGTTGCCAAGTCAACAAATTTGTCATGCATTGGGAAATTTTGCAAGAACTGATAGAAAAATCATTGTGCTAAAATCCGTGGAAAACAAAGTGTTTAATATTGGAAATCCAGGATTGGGATAAACAACGTCGATTACTCATTAATGCATAACATTCGCAATTATTCACTGATGCAGAGGAGGGATAAAAACTACAACAGTTACCACATTTCTGATGATACAATAATGAGGATGTTGATAGTACAGTAGCGCTTATTTTGAGACATTGATAAAGTTCGTACGCTTGAACTTGTCCAATTACGAGCCTGAAGTGTTATTCATAAGATTTCGCCAAATGCAATAACGATTGCTGATAAACAGAGCTTCCGGCTACAATGTACACCCTGGAATGACTAGAAAACATTATCTGATGAGCTAATCGAAAGTTGTACAATCGAGAGTTGTACAAGATGGTCATGGGCCTAATGTTCCAAGAGAGCTCTCTGATCAACTGTTTGATTGGAAGAAACTCTATTGATCAAAATGAAAATCTTTTAAAAACACCACTAGCCCAAAATTTTCATAATCTCCATTCACGTATTGGTGAAACAAAACTCTAAAATTAACGTTTCTTAAAAACTACGCTCCAACGCATCAAGAAAGACGTAAAATTCCGATTAATTCGACAGATACGGTAAGCAGAGAAAAATGAATTGAAGAAAACAATATACTTTATCGAGATGTTTTTTCCTGATAAGTCTTTTATTTCTGCAATTGTTTTCACTGCGAAAACGAGAAATCATTAAAACTTGCACTTGACAGAAATTTTATATAAAACAATTCATTAAAATTAATGCCAAATCAAATTCCAAAAATAAACAGTTTTGGTATGCCAAATCGAATGCCAAAAAATGACAGCTTCCAAAAGACTCTAGCAGCTTACCAAAAAGTAAAAAAACTACCCATTAATTAATTAATTGGTCTCAACAACACTCACTGTTTCTTAGAGGACGGTTTTGATAGATAATAATGTTGTTATATGATTATTTTACGGTCGTGATTCACATAAAGATCATTTGAAGTTTTTTACAAATATCTTTGAAAATTGACGACAACAATATTAGAAAAAAATACTTAAGTGTCATTTTGAAACAACTGAATTAAAAGAGTTTAGGCTTTAAAAATAACCTCTAAGTTATATCTCCATTACAATTTAAAATATCAGCAGAACTCACACTACCAGCACCAAAAACTTTAAGCAACGTAGATCCTCCAGCAACGTTGGATTCTGTACACTATCTTGATAAATTCACACCTAAATTTTCAAAACTATGAGGACATTTCGGCCACAACCTAAGAAACAATTGAAATTTGTATGAAAGGTCACAAGAGAGGCATAATTTTAGCCAAAAAAACAAGTTGCAAAGGCAGCACAGAATACATATTATAATCAAGTCCAGAAAAAGCGCATTAAATGCCACGCTTCAACTTCTGAACTCGGGGCTGCAGTAGAGAAACGTTCTCCTGCTTGTTGGCAATCTGTTGCAGTCATATCGCGTTTTGTTAACAAAGCCAGTTAACGGTCTAGCGGTAAAAATGGTTTTATCTGGAGATTAATGGTCTGTACATTACATTAAAGCTATATGTTTTACAAAACTTTTACTCTTATTGCAGATCATTGAGCCTTATTATCTGTAAAGACTAAAAGCTGATGAAAAAATCCTTCAAGAGAAAATTAACAGGTTGTGTGGATTTTCTACAGCCATTTGATTTTAATATCGAACACATTCCACTAGTTTAAATTCCACTGGCCCCAATCAAATGAATAAAAAAAAAATTAACTTATAAAACGAGAAATTTTGCATTTGCAACAAATAGCCACCTTTAAGACTCGGTTGCAGCAGTTTACACAAAATTTATGCCAAAAAATTTCAATTGCAACACATTAACGCAATAGACAACAAACATTCCGTTTGTGGCACAAATGCTAATAAAGAGAATAATTCCAAAATTTATCTACTTTGCTCATTCGAACAACACAGAAGTTGCTTCAAAACAGATCTACAAACGCGATCTATCAACCAATGACAACCCATCATTTCATGCTACTGAATTCTTGCGTGAGGAAGTTTTTGAAGACAACCTCACATATTTGTTCACATAGTCGTTCTCGGCAGTGCTCAACTAAAAGACGCAGTTTTCTAGGAAGTACAAAAATGTGTTCTCCAGATTGTTGAACAACTTTGCAACACGGACTTCAACATTTACCATCAATCTTTTTAGTGTGAATTACACCTCACTTCATTATGTGTATGTGCGCGTGTGTGTGTTTGTGTGTGTGTGTGTGTGTGTGTGTGTGTGTGTGTGTGTGTGTGTGTGTGTGTCTGTCTGTCTGTCTGTGTTGACAAGCGAGTGGTCAAACCGAAGTAAATCCACGAGGCTGTTCTGGAACTTTTGCACCTGAAACATCCTGGTAGTTAGGGATTGATATGCTTGGGGCAATCTGCTTTTTGGCTGCACCTGCATCGCGAAATCTTAAAGCAGTGCACACTTTTTTTTTGACCTGAGATTACAGGTCCTAAATTTCTTTTGACCTGAAATACAGTTGAGTGGGGTCAGATCATTATTTTCGAACGCACATTACCGAGCCTCCATGTCAATGGTTAAAATTCAAGAGTTGCATACGCACATATATAATTAATTTTTCACTAACAGAGGACAATATTTAGCGTTCGCACATAATGTACCGAACATTTCATATTGTCAAAATCTCTCTTAATTTATTTTAAAATTCTTGTATCATAGAAGCACATCGTTTATGTTCGCGTTCCGTTGGGATACAAGTAAGCTCTTGAAAACTGTTGTCCAATATTTTTCTTCACCTATGCAAAAGCTTCATCTTGAATCACTTTTTTTGTATTTCAAAACAATACTACTTATTCAGCAAATTTCCAATTTTCAAATATGAAAGATTTAGTTCAAAAGTAGTTTGTTGCCCAGATGTTGGTGACAGTTTCAAATTTGAACTCTTGCGTTGTCTTCTGTTTCCGAAGAATTTCTTAATGAGCATGTTTCCTGTAAAATATCTCTCTTTGTCCTATAAATTTTCAAGTACCAATCGAACAGGGAAATTTTACTCTGAGATAAAGTTACTGTTTTCTTATAATAAGTAAATTTGTTATCAGATTTGGAATTGAATGATTTTGATTTATCAAAACAATTGAAATTAGGTGAAACAATTGATGTACGATTTTTGTACTAGTTCGTTGTAGCTATGAAATATTTTTAATCTAAATAAACAACTTAGGTATTATTTCAAAATGAATACATCTAATTCTTTATTTTATTATATTGGAATACTTCACTATATTTTGTTCATATTTATTCACCTTATAATTGTACAAATTTCAGAGAAATGAAAAGGCTTTATTTTTTAGTCCACCTTCCTTTGAAAACAAAAACAAAATGAAAAATTTCCTGGAAAGTAACTCAAGAAATCAAAATGAAAGTACTCAAGAAGTCAAAAAAAAAAACAAAAGAATATACATTGTTTTTGTACTATTGATCGCCGATGTTGCTACTTTGTCTAAATTCAAATCAAAAGCTTACTTCTTTTTCAAAAAAATAGATTTTAATTTTCCATTGATTATGCACGTGGAAGTACTCATGCTCTTAATATTGCTGAAATCTAGCGCGTTCTTTTTATTTTATTTTTTCATTTTGTACCTCAAATATAGACTTTTCGAACACGATTTTTTTGCGTTTACTGTAATTGCTTTAGAGAACAAAAAATGGTAGGAACAATTTCACTGGTCCTTTCTGGCTCCATGAAATATTGTTTCGTTTTTTTTTGAACCAGGGTAATTTGGTTTTTGGTGGTACTTTGTTAAAATCGTGCAACCGCAGCCAATACGCTACTTTACCACGTTTTTGAGGAGATTAAGAGAACTTTGGACGTAAGAGAAATGGACAGGAAGCCAAGAAACTAAAGAAGCTAAGTGATGTATGAGTCATACGAATGACAGTATAAGTCAAATTCAGGGCAAATACAAAAAAGAAACAAGGGTGTCAACTTTCCCTTCAAAGAAAAATTGGACATAATGTATTCAAACGTCACTTTAGTTCCGTCTATGACATAGATAAGTTAAAGTTAGGTATATCCATATATTTTGTCAATAATATTATAATCTCATCCTACCTAATCCATAGAATATGGGTCAAAGAATAAATGCTAATCCGATAACTCTATTTATGGCGAGTCATTTAGTTGCCATGCTAATGCATCTCCCTCAAATTAGCATGATCTATACAGAATGTATCATTGGGAACGTGGGTATCAATTTTTTGGTGATTTACAAGTCAAAATATCTTGATTCGTGCTGAGGTAATCTGTGGTACTCCCCGGTCGACATTACAAATTCATGGACTAATTGGATCATTATGCAGATGGAAATACTTTATATAGCACTGCTTACGTACTCTGTGACATACACAAACTTAGAATCTTCATTGAAAGCAGGGCATAATCTTTGTTCAGTTCAAAATTTCCAAACTCGTACATTTCTTCATCAGTTAAAAAAGGTAAGAGAGTTCCATTATTTCTTCTTTTTTTTCTGTATAAACTCTTAGGTGTGGACTAAATTTTTAGACATATAACATTTTGAAAACAAATTTGATAGTCAAAAATAAAAAGCGAACTGGATCTTCCTGTGCAAACAGTTCTAAAATCAATTTCAAAATGGGAAAGAAGTGAAATTTCTTTTTTTGCCAAACTTAAACCATGTTTGGCAAAGTTAGGAAACTTTCTGTTTTATTCGAGTTGATTTACTCACCTCAAGCTTTTATAAACAAATAATTTAAAAAATGAGGCAACTTTACATCAAAATTGCTGTCGTGGATTACAAATATTAGGGAAAAATAAGCTACCATACTATAAAACTCTCAACTTTCAACATAGATATTATTTCAACATATCGGTATTTTCGGATGAGTTGACAAAAACACGGAAGAACTTAAGTTTTTTCATTGGAATCAACGGTCTTTTAACTTTCCAAACGTCAAAAAAACAGCATTTTTGTCTTTAAAACGTATCAAGCCGTAATTTTTATCGCAGAAAATATTTATGTCCGTTTTGAAAACACAAAAACATAAGAAAAGTCGTTGCATATTTAGTTTTCAAGACAGTATCAAAACTCGATTAGCTTGTAACAAGAAACTGATTTTCTTCGGCTGTTCGACGATTCTTGCTAGTTTCTTATAAATCAGCAGTTTCATAAAAATTGCACAGCTTTCGAAAAACGTTTTCTCATAAAAGGAATTTGCAGGAAGTAAAGATCTATCGCACAGTTTTTCTACAATATAAACATCTAAATAAAAGTCTGAACCGTTAAAAATCCAACAAAGCAAACTTTTTTTTGCCCATGAAAACAATACCGACGAGACCGGACATTCCATAGATTTCATGCGTTCAAATCTAAAATACGGAGGAAAGCGTACAATTTTATAGGCGTTTTCCTTCAAGTCATAATCCACGTATATTGAATTTTTTAATTTACAAAGTATGTAACAAATCTCATATAATTTTTTCAGCTCGATGGCAATGTGAATATAAGTTTGGGTGGAGTTTTAAAGATTTTCTATATTTCTCTTCTTGTTAGCTGAAAATAGTAGCGAACAATGATGCAAAAATGAAGGGAACAAAATTGGGCACAGTTTTGGCTGCTAATGCACAATTTTTTATACAACACGTATTCTTTTAAGTAAAAGAAAAAAAATTATTTAATTAAATTATTTAAATTAATAATTTTGAACATCTTCTCTATTTCATTGAAGAGAGTGACGCATAACAAATGGAGACACAATTCTTATTTTAGTAATCCAAAATATTGATTGACTCTGTTTTCCTTATAGAAAATTTGTGTTGACGCAAAGCGCTTGTGTAAGCATAATATCAAAATTAAATTTTATCCAGAAGAAAGCTCCGCAAGCAGTTTTGAGGGAAGCAATTAGCGAAATAATTAGAAAAAGATACATAAAATAGAATGCCAAACATTTTAAGTCCGCCAAACTTCGCTTCAAATGCCTCTGCTGCTGCGTCAAATTTTTAATTAGGGGTCTAAAATATCATTGTTCCATTTTTTCGTTACTGTTCAGTTTTAAAAATAACTGGATAGGTGTGTTTTTTATAATTGGTTTTTGCAGGTACGTTTGAAAATGGAATTTCAAACCACTATCAATCCATTTTCACTAATTGATTTACGAATGCAATCTTAACCAGAGAAAAAGTTTAATTCGCAAAAGTTTAATTCGCAAAAAAATTCCAACATTAGAACCCATTGTTATGTACAAATTAGCACAAACAACGGGGGGGGGGGGGGGGGGTAAATTTGCTCGGATTATTACCCCAACTCCGTTTTATAACCTTAATAAATTGGCGAGAGCGTTCGGATTTGCAGCACGCTTTGATTTTTGCCGCCTTCGAGTAGTTATTACCATATAAGGGAATTGAGAAGGTTGCTCGTATGTAGTATGAAAGGAAAATACGAGTTATATTGGGATTAGGGTAATTAAGATGTCTTTAAAAGTCATGTTGGTTGGTAGGATTCACTTTTCCTTAAATATCCCATTCCGTACATAGCAACAGTTGGAGTAATGATCTGACCATTTTCGATCAACTTCTTTTCTCAAAATTTGAAAGAACTATTTTTTTAATACAGAAATCACAAAAGACTCTTTGACGTTTAAGGAAGGCCGAAAGAATGGAGTTGAGCTTCAGTAATTGCGTTTTCGCCGCCGTCACTATTTTGATTACAATCGCAAGAACACCAACATCATTCGTAAATGCACTCGCAATCAGCACACTTCTCGATCAGTGCAGCTGGGATTACTGGGATGCACCCTCAGGGGCCAAAACACGAACAGGTAAACATAATTTTACCTATTTATTATTTATTTATTTAATTTTATTCTCACGATGCGTTCAATTTATTAACTATTTAATCAAATTAACCATTGAATATGTTGCTTTTTTTAAAAAGCTTTGTGCCGCAAGCCCAAATCCCCACTTGAAATCGTATAATGGACAAATTATAATGGTTTTGTATGAAACAGTGACTACAATGTAAATGTTGAACTGTTTAATATCATGCTGCAAGAAAGAAACAATTTTTCCTAAAAAACTAATGAACATGAACACAGTAGAACAATCAAGCTGCACTATAATAATGGAGATTCATTAAAAAGTTCCAATTTTGCACTAATTGAAACTTTTGATTAATTTATTTTCCTACTTAAAAAATGATATTATCAGAGATTGCCTGACTAGTTATCTAAAATTAGAAACTATATAAGTTTTTTTCTCAGATTTCAGGACAAAATACCCAAGGGAAAATGCCCATTGTTACATGCTACCTAAAAGTTCCCAATATTTCACCATACAGTTAACATTATCCGTAATACTTTTCATCATAAAATAGCTGAGTGAGACAACTTCGCTGTTATGATTCATGATCGCCATGGTCATGGCATAGCGGCCCATTAGAACTGATATCGAATTAATTCAACAAAGCATGAGATTAAGTTAATCGAATTATTTAAAGAAACTTGTAAACTCAAAAACCGATTTGTAACGGGACGTACAAGACTTTGGGACCTACAATTCAAAGAGAACAAGGTATGGAATTGTGTAAATTGGCGGTTTGAGAATTTTGCATTAATTGAATATTTCGATTAATTACTTTTTAAAATTCATGATTAAACATAGCAGATGAAGCGAGATAGGCAACATAAAATTTCCTCTAAAGTGTTAACAAGAGACTATTCAAATATTTCAGTCCAAATATGAGTTAGATTTTGGCATAACAACCCAACTCAGATATCTCTCGCGCTCACTAGATATATCAGATAAAACTTTCTCTAAAAACTAAAAATTTGAAGATTTCGTTCAGACCCGATATTGCTTTTTCCGGTTCTACCCACATACACTGATAAACAATTGTTGAAAAGTGGATTTACAATGTCCTCTGTTTAGTAGACAAGATAAAAAAAAGCGGGCTCTTTGGTTTGAACGCAAACAACACAAATTGTTAAATATTTGAGCAAAAATGTAGATGTTATATTTTCTTAAGACAACACAAACTTTTAAAACTTTGAGCAAAAATGTAAAAGTTTTGTTTTCTTAAGATTTTGAACCTTTAAACTGGTTTCTTAACAATGAGAAGAACTTGTAATAAATTTACACAGACGCAGCCGGAAAACTGCTTTTTGTTGTTGACTGATTGTGTTCTTTAATTAAGTTTTAGAAAACATTCTCGAAAAAAGTGACAACTTGGAATTTTTTTTGCTTTTTATTGCTCGGTTAACCCGCGGAAGTCTTGACACTGACTTTATTCGACCTTTGGCGTTTTTTCTTTCAGATCTTTGATACAAAATGATCTGTCCCTCTATTCCTTATTTTTGTTATAATGTATTTTTGAAATAAATCTATGATGAGATAGAAAAATTTAAAATGCTGTGTGCAAGATAATTTTGATTTACTGATCAATAAAAATATACAGCTGTATTGCCATATGAGGAAATAGTTTAACTTTTATATAATGTAGTCATTTTGCTTCTATTTTTGTACCCTTTGACTATATCTTAAAATAATTCTTGTCCTATCAACTTAAAAAATTGCTTTACAAAGATGTGTAAAAGCTTGGCATTGGGTATTTTAATCTTATTTTAAATCAAATTGAAAATTGAATTTTGGCATGTGAAATTCTGCAGTTGATGAAAATGATCTCCCAATTATACTGGTAAAATAATAGTACGTTATGATTCAATGAAATAACACTTAACGGATATTTCTTTGGATCATAACTTATTAATACTGTACTTGTATGATTGAGAGATCATTTTCATCAATTGCAGGATTTCACATGCTAAATTCTATTTTTTTTTGTGATTCAAAACAAAACTAAAACACCCATTGTCAAGTTTTTGAAAAATCTTTGGTGGAAAGTGATTTTTATTGAGAAGATATAGAACAAAGGGAGAAAGAAGTCCAATGTAAACTTCAAATTGAAATAATTTACCAACGTGTGGTATAAAAATGAACGTGTGGTATAAAACGGCCAGAGAATATAAATATGAAAATTTAAGTAATCTTTGATGTTTCCTTCAACTGTGGATTATTGCTAGGTTGGGCTGAACCTGTTAGGTTTTTGTTGATAGAGTATTTCATCCTACTTGGATACATCCGCAGTGATTCTGGAGTTTTAATCATGTAGGATCTGATAGGATCTTAAACGAAAAAACCTTGTAAAGTTGTCACAGATAACTTGATAAGTTGACAGATAATGAAGCCTCCTCTAGTATTTTTCCGCCAGCGTAATTCGAGAGCCGAGGAAATATGCAAATGAATTTTGATGGTCAAGTGAGTTCTGACTAGACATATGATATACAAATAAACTTATCATTGTAAAACTAATTACCATCAACTGGTTGTCGATTGGTCAAAACTAAATAGATGTGAACTTCTGTTTGTTTTAGAGTACTACGAAGAGTTGATCAAAGAACAAAATATTGAGGTAGGTGACGTTTGCTCCCGTTTTGAGTAGAAAAATTGAAAAATTGATTGCCGGACCTGACACCAGGTCGATTTCAGAACTATCAAGTCTAATTATTATAAGGCTAGACATGAGTACTGGTTAAGATCTAAAAGATCTAGATATCACTTTTTACACTTGCCAGTCATTTGCACGTTTTGCCCGTGATTGTGAAAGTCTAAATTGAAGTTTTTGCCTATCTAATATACGTCAAAAATGTCCGGTACAGGTATAAAATAGATATTGAACTTAAGAAGGGTTAGAAACATCACAAATAGGTATGAAAAACGTCAAAATTATCCGGAAAAGGGTAAGTGTGCGTCTTGAAGTATCGTGAACCGGTGATTTGATGATCATTGTAGACCGAACATTGTAATTACATTAAAAAACCAACTGTTAACCTGCGTACATGACGTGACATTTTCTTGCTAGATTAACTTTTGTTTTTGAGTCGGGCGAATAACCAATGGTGTCATTGATCTGTTATACGAAAACTTACCCAAATCGGATTTTTTCGAATTCGCATCATGATGTCTTTTGCACATTTCAGATTGCAGAACAGTGCTCGGATGCGATATCGAGCGGATGCACCACAAAAGAAATAGAACTCAACAACGCCAATGCTTGTGTAAACTGTCCTATTGTCCAAACAGGTGGGCTACTATCACTTTAAATGTTTATGGCTATCACTAATTATATTTAGGCGTATTTTCTAAAGGCGGCTATCAGCGAATGTCGTACATAATTTTCAGAATTTTTTTTATCACTTTTCTTACACAATTTCAAGAATTGTCTTACGCATTTTCAATGCTTTCCTTTGAGATAAAAATTGAATTTTTCGGCTTCTGTATTTACAAAAACTACACCGAAGCAGGATTAAAGAGCACATCACAACAGTCCAATTAAAAAAAATGTCGTAAAACTGCCAAAAGACTTTAAGAAAATTTGTCAATTGTCCGGTTATCGCAACTGGCGTATATATTGCCACAATATTTGATTGAATAAAACCAGGTATCTTACGTATAATTGTCTTGCTTCCATTGGCACTGATAAAAATGTAACTCATTTCAGTTATTCTCTTTTTCTATTTCTCAAAAAATGAAGCGTCCTTTGAAAAAACAAACGCTGATTTTTGATTGAATAGTGGGTCTTCAGAATTGCAAAAAGATGAAAGAGCGTACATGCTGACTACGCTATAACCAATAGTAAGCAATAAAATTGCAAGTTAATTTTTCTGTAAGGAATGTGCTGAAAGTGCAGAAAATCTCTCTTTTTCTAAAGTGCGGAAACTATGTAAGATATGTACTGAAATTTTGAGGTGTTGAATTTATGTAAAAAATATGTTGAAAGATGTGCTGCATTTTTGTGAGAACTATGCTGAATTTATGTAAGGGGGGTGTGCTAAAATTGCTGACTTCTGGAAGTGCTGAAATTACTGAAATTATGTAAGAAATGTGTTGAAAAATGTGCGGAAATTTTGTAAGAATGTATTAACAAGTGCTGAAAATATTATTTTTATTTGGCGTATTCAGCGCCTAAATCTAAACTTTCAACACAATCAGCACATTCCTTGCATAATTTCAGCACATTTAGCGCATTTCGTACAAAGTTTTCCGCTTTCGCTCGCTCACGTTTCGACTCGGGCTTTAGATCTCAACAGAAAGTGCACCCCTTCACAAGCTATTACCACTATAGTTTTATCACAAATTTATCAGATGTTACACGATAAATATTCCTGAATCATTGGGGTAACAGGGATCCTTTGAAGAAAAGTGTTAATCTTGGATTGAAATCACAGTTGAGTATTCAGTTTTGGCCCCCATACCTAGCATATCAAGTTAAACAGAGGACAATTTGCTACAAAAATGTTATTGTAATATTGCTTAAAAAGTTACTAGAAACAGCTTTAAAACGGATACTAAACAGCTTCAATATGTAAAAAACTGGATGTTACACGCAATACTTGGCGACCTTTACATGAGTTTTCTGATTCAGTGTGCTCATGTGAAAAGTGCACAGTGTATGGAGCCAACTGTGAGGAACGCCACGGCGTGTGCAAACCCAGAATAATCGACTACCATATCATCACACTGTGCCAGACCTCAGAGTGTGCGAAGGAACAACTGCAACACTACACACCCATACCACTCTCTGTAGGGTGTTACTGCGACACTCAACAGGGAAAAGAAACGGAAGATGCTGATCTAAACAATTGAGTTTTTGAAAAATGGACTGAAATGGACGGTTTGAATGGCCTCTAAGCACTCAGGCATTTTTACAATAATTGCATGCAGTGCATTCGTTGACAACTATCCTTGTCTTCAACTCATATCACTATCTATACATGCCTCATTTGATTTCAAATCGGTTTCAAGATACAAATTTATTTATGCTGAGTGAATCGAGTAAACATAACAAATTAAACTGTTTCTGCAATAACTTTACCTTCAAGAATGTTAGCAGATCTGACCCAATGTTTCGAGAACCAAATGATTGATTATTTATTGTCGTGCCCACTTGAGATATCGTCCAAGGAATCATGTTTTGACCGGTATGTTTAGGGTAAAAGTTTTTGTTTTGTCAATTTTTTCAAAATTTTTTTTAACGGTAAAACTTTAAGTTTTTTTACTGACCAAGATGATCGTTTTACCGTTTTTGAGCGTTTTTATAACGCAAAAGATGACTATATGCTTTCGATCAGCATTTTAGAACTTAGCAATTTTTGAGCGTTTTATATAGTTAAACTTAACTGATTTGGATGTCTATCTTTAGGTGACTGTTTTGAGCATTTTTGAAGCCTAACAAAATGCCCCCTTAACGGAATTTTTAGGACATGTCAATTTTGACCAACTTTAAAACCAGAAAAGGCGCGTTTTCACCATTAAATTTAGGAAATGCTAATTTTTGCGCGTAGAGCGGAAAAAGTGAAAAATGAGATGAATGAAAATAACTATTTTGAAAAAAAAAACAAAATTGTTGTATGAAAAAACTTTGTCGCGATATCATGTATTACGCTTTTCTAAAAATTAATTTACATTTAATTGGCGAAAAAGTAAATAAATAAAATTATAAATGTTATCTGAAAGTTGTTCACTTATTTAATGTCTGTTTAACTCACCAGTGAATCACTCACCAGTAAATCACTCACCAGTGAAGACCCTGAATTTTAGTACTCACCAATGAATTTTAGTACTCACCAATGAATTTTAGTACTCTAATCATTCCGCTCATTTTCTTCGTTTTCCTAACAATCCATTCATTAATTATATTAAATTGAGATTAGAAAAGCTGAACATTTGACCCTATTTTCCAGAAACAACAAATCCACCCAACAAAGGATAGCACATACTATGCGCCATCATTTACCGAAATAATATATATCAACGTAACAATTCAATTTGAATGATGCTTTTTCAATTTTTTTGGATTCAAACTATGGATTTATCAGTCTATAAATGGAGCAATGTTTGTCTTCCAAAACACAGTGAAAATCACTCAAAAATTTTTCATCGAATTCGATTATTTGAAAGGATTTGAAATGGTCAAAAATGATTATTTCTTCGAAAAATGGTCAAAATTTTTCATATCTGGAAAATGCTAAGAAAGGTAAATTAATCAAAAATTCAAACACTGTCTTTTTCTGAAACTGCAATACAAAATACTGCTTAAATCATGTAAATGTTTTAAACCAGTTTATTCAAGTGCAGAATTTTATTCTCAACTAACTTTGAAAAGTTTTGAACTTTTTAAAAGAAGCAAACGACTAGCTCAAAAATAATCAAGAACCGAAGAGAGTAAAAATTTGGTAAAAATTCGAGTTTCGATATGTTTTGCGAGAGTAGATAAATTATATGTTCCAAAATTCTCATTTGCTTTAGTACTGCTTCTGATTTCTGCTTCTTTCAAAAGTTTAGACCTTGTTTATGGAAAAGTAAAACTTTGTGAAGTTACCAAAAAAATCTCGTTGAAAAATTGCCTATTATTGCCTATTTTAGTTCAAATACTTATATATGCTTCAAGTGCCAGCCTTTTAGTTGCTACAAATCTGTAATTTGAAAACGCTGAAAAACCTTGTTGGTCAAATCGAAGAGGCAACTAGTCGCAAATTTTATGTGCTTAGAGGCTTTCTCCTGAAAAATTTGATACAGGGAGCTCAAAAAAAAATGACTTTATAAAACAGATTTTGATAAAAACAATGTTTGGTCGTTTAAGGTGCAATTAAAGGCAGTAGTAGTAGTAGCGAAGCAGAGCTCGGGGGGGGGGGGGGGGTAAAACGACGTAGCTATGTATAAAGATTACCTATAGCTTATTTTCATCAATTTTCCGAAGACGTACCTTAAAAAGAGAGTGATAACAAAAGACCTGTTATCTTATCGCAATTACCCAGGGGTAATTATCTTAATTACCCCCAGGGAAATGCATCCAGTTTTCCGCTCTAATGCACTTCAGCTAATCTTATCTACCTAATCATTTCCTTTCCAAGGATTAAGACTTTTACAATTTTTTGCCAGTTTCTTTTGGTAGTTTCTGTTTTTTTTTCTCGGTAGTTTCAGTTTCAAAAAACTCAAAACCGTAAACAAACTTTTTCAGATAATGATGTTCCAGTAATCGATCAAAGTTTTTCTTAACGCTGATTTCAATGAAAAATACTAAAGCACAGAAAAGCATCACTGAAAATTTTTTGTTTTTTCATAGTTTCAGATTCTGAAACCTCAATCTAAAAAACTTTTTTGGTCAAAAATGTATACTACAGTGCAACTTTAGGGGGAATTTTTCGAAGTGGAGTTCAATGGTGGTAATTTCACGGTCAATTGTAGATTATGAGTTTGGGTTTTTTGTAGTTTTAGTTTCACAAACGTCAAACAAAAAGGTAATTTCTTCGAGAATGGTATGCTATATCAACTCTCTATATGTTGTTTTTAACAAAGCATTTGATGGCGATATTTTAACCAAAGAAGTTACACTTTTTGGTTTGGAAGTGTCAACTTCTGAAACCTGAAATCTCAAACTACTTTCTTGGGAACTGTGTGTTACAGTACATTTTTATAGCATAATTTTTAACGCAGAATCCAATGGAAATAGTTTAAAAGTCGTGAAAATAAGACACGTTTGTATTTTTTGAAGTTAGTTTTCTGAAAACTGAAACCTCAAACTTTTTCCGAATTTTGTGTTACAGTACATCTTTATATCGTAATTTTTAACACAGAATGCAATAGGCATCATTTCTAAGTCATGAAGAGAGGATTCTAAGTCATGAAGAGAGGATTCTAGAAGAGAAGATTCAAGTTTGTATTCTTTTCGAAGTTTTAGATTCTGAAACCTGAAACCAAAAAAAAATTTGACAAAAAATACCCAATTTTTTTGAGACAAACCCATTTCTTGCCAAAAATATCCAGTTCTCGGAAAAAATACCCAATTTTTGCCAAAAATTAACAAATTTTTGCCCAAAAAACAAATCTTGGCAAAAAAATTCCAAATTCTTGAAAAACAAACACTCCACTGTTGTTACAAATTCACATCTATTGCCAACAGAGCCCAGGTCTTGGTAAAAAACACCCAATTCTTGACTCAAAATATCCAATTATTGTCAAAAATACCCAAATGTTTCCAAAAAATATCAAACTGCTGTCAAAAAAAGACAATTCTAGCCAAAAATATCTGTTTCTAGACCAGAATTACGCAATGCGTCTCAAAATTCCGAATTATTACCAAAATATACTACATTTTTGCCAAAAATACCTAATTTCTGCGGAAAGGAACCCAGTTCTAGCAAAAATATCCCAATACTTGCCACGCAAAGAGACACAAATCTCGCCAGAAATACCCATTTTTATTACAAAGTAGCAAAAATCTTGTCAAAAAATACGCAAATTGTAACCAAAATAAAAAAATTTGTATCAAATATTTATCTAAAATAAACCAAAAAATAGACAATCTTGCATCATCTGTATTTCTCTAAGTTCTTACTAACAATGCAATTATTTAGTGTCCTTAAAAACATCAATTTTTGAGATCATCTTTTGTGAAGACGAATCTTCTCAAGTGATCGATTTAGGTTTAATGAGCACAAATTTGTCACGAATTATTTGCTATTGTAGTGTTTGATTTCAATCATAGTAATTTACCAATTACGTGCTATTATCTCCTCAATTACGAAAAATTAGGTGATCTCATTTTTTGTAAGAGGTTCATTGAACTCTTTGGAACAAAATTCAACTCATTGTGGTAATTTTCCTTCTTTTCAACAACACAGCTATAGTTAGCTTTTTCATTCTTTTTCAGAGACAATTTGAATCTCCTTTTCCAACAAACCTAAGTTGTCAGTTGTAAAACTTTCAGTGGACATTCTTCAACTCTATTACATCTTCCTATTTCCAATTTCAGGTAAGTCAACTCTGTTATAAAATATGAAAGCAGACCAGAAGAAACAAATAAAGGGCTATTATAATCATCGTACTCATTCGAAAATAGCAAACTAATTCTTCAGAGAGAAAGATTTTGGAATGTCTGTAACTTCAGTTTTTTTAGGAATTCAACCGTCTTCACCCAAAAAAGCCTGCAATAATGAATATCAAATCTGAGAAATTGAACAAAAATCTTAAGACCCACTTCTTCTTTCCCGATTTCAATGATGATGTAGCAATTATAAAGCAGAGGAAGACGTGCTTCGGCTGGGTAGCTGACCTTCCATTCTCAATTCCGAGGCAGCTTCTGGTCTTCATTATTGCAATCGAGAATTTGCCTGAAGTCTCTATTCCATACAAACAGACAACTGTAGACTTCTACACGAACCACGTCGAAAACAAAACTTTACAAATCTCAGACAACATAGAACTGATCAGATCGGTCCGTGCACAATTCTGTGATTATGAGTTGTCCTATAGACCAATATATAAAAATCAATTGGGATTTTTTGAGGAGGAAAGAGAACTTAAATTCCTCTGGTGTGTGTCTGACGAGTGTGACAATTTGCAGGAGCAGAAAACTGATCGGTTTGGTGACGAGTGGGAAAATGGGTCATTGACAGAGAGTATTGTCGCAAGTACAGAAGAAGAGAACGCACTTAA
Organism: Convolutriloba macropyga; assembly: GCF_964194025.1. Lineage (NCBI taxonomy): Eukaryota > Metazoa > Xenacoelomorpha > Acoela > Convolutidae > Convolutriloba > Convolutriloba macropyga. The sequence goes on from NC_134474.1 coordinate 36,398,822, forward strand.
TCCCAAGTTAGTAAACAAAAAATCTGACAAGGCAGTCCCTTTTTCGTGTTTTTCTACCGAAACTGGACAAGATACAATGAAAGAAGTACAAGGAGCATGGACTGTTGAAAATACTTCATTCATGTCTGCCAGATCCATCCTTAGTACTGTAGTCAATGCTTATACAGATAACCAAAATCATATTTTATCTAATGAAACAGGTGAAAAAATATCTGAAAAAGCATCCCTCAAATCTGAGCAACCAGCGTCTTGTACAAAAAAGACTGTCAAGAGAAGGGCTCCTGCTGTCAATAAACCTGTGAGAGTGGGAAGTAAAAATCCAGATGGTGATGAAAACGAAGAAAGAATGTGTCCTCCATCTCGCAAATTGAGACGAGCTGCTGAGTTGTATAGTAACTAAACTAGCAGGCTGGGAAGTTATTTCTTTGACTGATTATTTGTTTATATTTCCGGAATAATTTCAGATCTAAAACTAATATTTCCTGAGATGACTAATTTACTGGTTAATTTGTAATATTCTGTTTTTACACTCAGAAAAAGCTGAATTTCATGTATGGTTTTGAGTTGACACTTTGATACTATAATTTAATTGAGTTTTAAAAAAAGCATTTTCGAAATCATCTTTTATTTAGAGTTCAATTTTGAATTAAAATGAATGTTAAAAAATGATTTTTTTTGTAATATCTGTTTTTTCTTCAAAAGAGGCGGTTAACGACGAAAAAGTCTTGTTTTTGTAATATCTGTTTTTTTCAAAAACGCGGATTTTTTCTTGGTTCTGCAATACACTCCCGGCAGCTGAAACTGGATGGTGCAAAGCGATTGCAATGATAATTTTACAGCAAACTCCAGCAGCAATTTTTCCAGCAAAGAATTTTTGGATATATATACTCATACAAATCGTTCAGTATAGAATTTACAATAATTTTTTAAAAAATTGAAAACCTTTGACATAATTTTTTTACTGTTTTGAAAAAATTTTTTTTTCTGTCCTATTTTTTTTAAAAAGTCGTTTTTTTAACAGAAGCCTTTTATTTTTCATTTTTCCATTTGTCAGTTTTTGAAGTTTGTTGATGTGAAGCTTTGAATTGAATTTTTTTTGAAATGAGCATCTTTTTTACTAAAAAATTTAATTTTTTGAAAATTGCAGTTTTTTACATGATGTTTTTTTGCAGAAAAAGTAAATCTTGACGTTTTTTTTGTTTTTCTGTTTGACCATTTTTCAGTTTTGAAGTTTTTTTAATGTAAAATTTTCAATTTAATTATTTTTTTAAAAAAGAATGTGTTTTCCAGATTTTTTTTCTTTCAAAAATGCCGTTTTTTACATAAGGTTTTTAACAAAAAATGCAACTTGTGTTGTTTTTTATTTTTCTGTTTTTCCTTTTTTTCTGTTTTTGAAGTTTTTTACGAAAAATTTTTATTTTAATTAATTTTTTTTTTGAAAAATAAATGTTTTACTAGAATAAATTTTCTTCCAAAAATACCGTTTTTTAAATAATGTTTTTAACAAAATAAGTAAAATTTGGTGCTTTTTATATTTCTGTTATTCCATTTTTCAGTTTTTGAAGTTTTTTCAAGTAAAATTTTCAATTTAACTATTTTTTAAAAAGGGAATTTTTTTCTCGAATATTTTTTTTTCAAAAATGTCGTTTTTTACCTAAAGTTTTAAACAAAAAATGCAACTTGTGTTGTTTTTTTCTTTTTCTACTTTTAATTTTTTTTCAGTTTTTCAACTTTTTTTTTGTAAAATTTTAAACTTAATTAAATTTTTTTTGAAGAAACAAGTTTTTCTAGAATAATTTTTCTTTCAAAAATGCCGTTTTTTACATAAGGTTTTTAACAAAAAATGCAACTTGTGTTGTTTTTTATTTTTCCCTTTTATTTTTTTTTGTTTTTGAACTTTTTTTGCGTAAAATTTTTAATTTAAATATTTTTTTTGAGAAATAAATGTTTTACCAGAACAATTTTTCTTTCAAAAATGCCGTTTTCTACTTAAGGTTTTTAATAAAAATGCAATTTTTGTTGTCTTTAATTTTTCTATTTTTCAATTTTTTTAGGTAAAATTTTTAATTGAATTAGTTTTCTTTTTAAAATTTTGTTTTACTAAAACATTTTTTTTTTCAAAAATGCCGTTTTTTTCATAATTTTGTACTTTTTTTCAAGTAAAATTTTCAATTTAATTATTTATTTTAAAAAGATAATGTTCTTCTAGAACATTTTTTCTTTCGAAAGTGTCGTTTTTTACGTAAGGTTTTTAACAAAAAATGTAATTTTTGTTGTTTTTTATTTTTCTATTTTTCCTTTTTAAGTTTTTGAAGTTTTTCTTGAAAAATTTTTAATTGAATTATTTTTTTAAAAAAAATATTGTTATACTAAAACATTGTTTTTGCAAATGTTGTTTTTTACATAATGTTTTCAACAATGTAAGTTTTGATGTTTTTTCTTATTCTCTAATTCCATTTTTCAGCTCTTGAAGTTTTTTGCAATTTTTTTTTAGCGAATTCGAAAATTAAAAAAAAACAATTTATTACAATTATTACAAAAATCAATTAGATACTACAATTACTTATTACAAATTATTACACTTATTGATAAAATCTGCCAAAATATACAACAAATCAAGCTTTTGATGACCAACTTATTTCTTTTATTTTTTCATTTTAAACAATTACATTTTGTTTATTATCATAAATTTCTTAAGAAATTCCGATTTACTCATCGTCTCATGACAAACATACTTCAGAGTAAACCCCGGGGTACCGTTGTCGCCTGGTGACAATTACTAACTTCAAGCAACCCTAGCGTGCATCTCTGGATGTTGTTCGGAAATAAAAGATCGTTGGGCGCGCAAAGCGCGCCTCGCGGCGAAATATGAAAAAATAAAAGAAACAAGATTGTCATCGAAAATTAGATGAGAACCATTTTAAAGGTTGTCATTAAAATGAAAAAATAAAAGAAATAAATTTGCCATCAAAAGCTAGATTTGTTATAGATTTCCTCAGATTTTATCTTTAAGTGTAATAATTTGTAATATATAATTGTAGTAGATAATTGATTTTTGTAATAATTGGAATAAATTGATTTTTTTTAAATTTCGAATTCGCTGAAAAAATTGCAAAAAACTTCAAGAGCTGAAAAATGGAAATATAGAATAATAAAAAACATCAAAACTTACATTTTTTTTGTTGAAAACATTATTTAAAAAACGATATTTGAAAAAAAAAATGTTTTAGTATAACAATATTTTTTTCAAAAAAAAATAATTCAATTAAAAATTTTACAAGAAAATGCTTCAAAAACTTAAAAAAGGAAAAATAGAAGAATAAAAAATAACAAATATTTCATTTTTTGTTCGAAACTTTATGTAAAAAACGACACTTTTGAAAGAAAAAATATTCTAGTAGAACATTATCTTTTTAATATAAATAATTTAATTGAAAAATTTACATGAAAAAAACTTCAAAAACTGAAAAATGGAATGACAGAAAAATAAAAAGCACCAAATTTTACTTTTTTTGTTAAAAACATTATGTAAAAAACGGTATTTTTGAAAACGGCAAACGGTAAGTAGAAAACAGCAAAAAAATTAATTAAATTAAAAATTTTAAACAAAAAACTTCAAAAACAGAAAAAAAGGAAAAATCGAAAAAAAAACAACACAATTTGCTTTTTTTTGTTAAAAACCTTAAGTAAAAAACGGCATTTTTGAAAGAAAAATTATTCTAGTAATACCTGTTTTTTTTCAAAAAAAAATTAATTAAGTTTAAAATTTTACATAAAAAAAGTTCAAAAACTAAAAAAAAATTGAAAATAGAAAAAGAAAAAAACAGAACAAGTTGCATTTTTTGTTTAAAATTTTAGGTAAAAAACGACATTTTTGAAAAAAAAATATTCCAGAAAAAAATTCTCTTTTTTAAAAAAACAGTTAAATTGAAAATTTTACATGAAAAAACTTCAAAAACTGAAAAATGGAATAACAGAAATATAAAATGCACCAAATTTTACTTTTTTTGATAAAAATATTATGTAAAAAACGATATTTTTGAAAGAAAAAATATTCTAGTAAAACTTGTTTTTTCAAAAAAAAATTAATTAAATTTAAAATTTTACATAAAAAAAGTTCAAAAACTGAAAAAAACTTAAAAATAGAAAAAGCAAAAAAAACAACACAAGTTGCATTTTTTGTTTAAACCCTTAGGTAAAAAACGGCATTTTTGAAAGAAAAATTATTCTGGTAAAACATTTATTTCTCAAAAAAGATTATTTAAAATAAAAATTTTACGCAAAAAAGTTCAAAAACAGAAAAAAAATAGAAAAAAAAAACAACACAAGTTGCATTTTTTGTTAAAAACCTTATGTAAAAAACGGCATTTTTGAAAGAAAAATTATACTAGAAAAACTTGTTTTTTCAAAAAAAATTTAATTAAGTTTAAATTTTACATAAAAAAAGTTCAAAAACTGAAAAAAAAATTAAAAACAGAAAAAGAAAAAAACAACCCAGAGTTGCATTTTTTGTTTATAACTTTAGGTAAAAAACGACATTTTTGAAAAAAAAAATATTCCAGAAAAAAATTCTCTCTTTTAAAAGAATAGTTAAATTGAAAATTTTACATGAAAAAACTTCAAAAACTGAAAAATGGAATAACAGAAAAATAAAAAGCACCAAACTTTACTTTTTTTGTTAAAAACATTATGTAAAAAACGGTATTTTTGAAAGAAAAATTATTCTTGTAAAACTTGTTTTTTCAAAAAAAATTAATTAAATTTAAAATTTTACATTAAAAAAGTTCAAAAACTGAAAAAAAACTTAAAAATAGAAAAAGAAAAAACAACACAAGTTGCATTTTTTGTTTAAAACCTTAGGTAAAAAACGAAATTTTTGAAAGAGAAAACTATTCCAAAAAAAATCTCTTTTTTAAAATATAGTTAAATTGAAAATTTTACATGAAAAAAACTTCAAAAACTGAAAAATGGAATAACAGAAATATAAAAAACTTCAAAGTTTACATTTTTTGTTAAAAACATTATAGAAAAAACGGAATTTTTGAGAAAAAATGCTTTAGTAAAACAACATTTTTTAAAAGAAAAATGGTTCGACTAAAATTTTTACATTAAAAAAAGTCAAAAACTGAAAAACAGAAAAACAGAAAAATAAAAAGAAACAACAAAAACTGCATTTTCTGTTAAAAACTTTATGTAAAAAACGGCATTTTTGAAAGAAAAATTATTCTAGTAAAACATTTATTTTTCAAAAAAAAATTAATTAAACTAAAAATTTTACCCAAAAAAACTTCAAAAACAGAAAAAAAGGAAAAATCGAAAAATAAAAAAACAACACAATTTTTATCTTTTGCTAAAAACCTTAAGTAAAAAACGGCATTTTTGAAAGAAAAATTATTCTAGTAAAACTTAATTTTTCAAAAAAAAATTAATTAAACTTAAAATTTTACATAATAAAAGTTCAAAAACTGAAAAAAAATTAAAAATAGAAAAAGAAAAAACAACACAAGTTGCATTTTTTGTTTAAAACTTTATTAAAAAAACGACCTTTTTGAAAAAAAAAAAATTCCAGAAAAAACTTCCCTTTTTTAAAAGAATAGTTAAATTGAAAATTTTACATGAAAAAACTTCAAAAAACTGAAAAATGGAATAACAGAAAAATAAAAAGAACCAAATTTTACTTTTTTTGTTCAAAAAAAATATGTAAAAAACGGTATTTTTGAAAGAAAAATTATTCTAGTATAACTTGTTTTTTCAAAAAAATTAATTAAATATAAAATTTTACATAAAAAAAGTTCAAGAACTGAAAAAAACTTAAAAATAGAAAAAGAAAAAAAAACAACACAAGTTGCATTTTTTGTTTAAAACTTTAGGTAAAAATCGGCATTTTTGAAAGAAAAACTATTCCAGAAAAAAAATCTCTTTTTTAAAAAATAGTTAAATTGAAAATTTTACATGAAAAAAACTTCAAAAACTGAAAAATGGAATAACAGAAATATAAAAAACTTCAAAATTTACATTTTTTGTTAAAAACATTATAGAAAAAACGGAATTTTTGAAAACAAATGGTTTAGTAAAACAACTTTTTTAAAAAAAATGGTTCAACTAAAATTTTTACATTAAAAAAGTCAAAACTGAAAAACAGAAAAACAGAAAAATAAAAAAAACAACAAAAACTGCATTTTCTGTTAAAAACTTTATGTAAAAAACGGCTTTTTTGAAAGAAAAGTTATTCTAGTAAAACATTTATTTTTCAAAAAAATTAATTAAATTGAAAATTTTACACAAAAAAACTTCAAAAACAGAAAAAAAGGAAAAATCGAAAAATAAAAAACAACACAATTTGTATCTTTTGCTAAAAACCTTAAGTAAAAGCGGCATTTTTGAAAGAAAATAGATTCTAGTAAAACTTGTTTTTTCAAAAAAAAGTTAATTAAATTTAAAATTTTACAGAATAAAAGTTCAAAAACTGAAAAAAAAATTAAAAATAGAAAAAGAAAAAACAACACAAGTTCCATTTTTTGTTTGAAACTTTATTTAAAAAACGACATTTTTGAAAAAAAAATTTCAGAAAAAAATTCTCTTTTTTAAAAGAATAGTTAAATTGAAAATTTTACATGAAAAAACTTCAAAAACTGAAAAATGGAATAACAGAAAATAAAAAGAACCAAATTTTACTTTTTTTGTTCAAAAAATTTATGTAAAAAACGATATTTTTGAAAGAAAAATTATTCTAGTAAAACTTGTTTTTTCAAAAAAAATTAATTAAATTTAAAATTTTACATAAAAAAAGTTCAAAAACTGAAAAAAACTTAGAAATAGAAAAAGAAAAAAAAGAAAAAAACAACACAAGTTGCATTTTTTGTTTAAAACCTTAGGTAAAAATCGAAATTTTTGAAAGAAAAACTATTCCAGAAAAAATTTCATTTCTCTTTTTTAAAAAATATTTAAATTGAAAATTTTACATGACAAAAACTTCAAAAACTGAAAAATGGAATAACAGAAATATAAAAAACTTCAAAATTTACATTTTTTGTTAAAAACATTATAGAAAAAACGGAATTTTTGAAAACAAATGGTTTAGTAAAACAACTTTTTTAAAAAAAATGGTTCAACTAAAATTTTTACATTAAAATGTCAAAACTGAAAAACAGAAAAACAGAAAAATAAAAAATAACAACAAAAACTGCATTTTCTGTTAAAAACATTATGTAAAAAACGGCATTTTTGAAAGAAAAATTATTCTAGTAAAACATCTATTTTTCAAAAAAAATTAATTAAATTAAAAATTTTACACAAAAAAACTTCAAAAACAGAAAAAAGGAAAAATCGAAAAATAAAAAACAACACAATTTGTATCTTTTGCTAAAAACCTTGAGTAAAAACGGCATTTTTGAAAGAAAAATTATTCTAGTAAAACTTGTTTTTTCAAAAAAAAAATTGATTAAATTTAAAATTTTACATAATAAAAGTTCAAAAACTGAAAAACAAATTAAAAATAGAAAAAGAAAAAACATTACAAGTTGCATTTTTTGTTTAAAACTTCATTTAAAAAACGACATTTTTGAAAAAAAATATTCCAGAAAAAATTCTCTTTTTTAAAAGAATAGTTAAATTGAAAATTTTACATGAAAAAACTTCAAAAACTGAAAAATGGAATAACAGAAAATAAAAAGAACCAAATTTTACTTTTTTTGTTCAAAAAATTTATGTAAAAAACGATATTTTTGAAAGAAAAATTGTTCTAGTAAAACTTGTTTTTTCAAAAAAAATTAATTTAATTTAAAATTTTACATAAAAAAGTTCAAAAACTGAAAAAAACTTCAACAATAGAAAAAGAAAAAAACAACACAAGTTGCATTTTTTGTTTAAAACCTTAGGTAAAAATCGGCATTTTTGAAAGAAAAACTATTCCAGAAAAAAATTCTCTTTTTTAAAAAATAGTGAAATTGAAAATTTTACATGAAAAAAACTTCAAAAACTGAAAAATGGAATAACAGAAAATAAAAAGAACCAAGTTTTACTTTTTTTGTTCAAAAAATTTATGTAAAAAACGGTATTTTTGAAAGAAAAAATATTCTAGTAAAACTTGTTTTTTCAAAAAAAATTAATTAAATTTAAAATTTTACATAAAAAAAGTTCAAAAACTGAAAAAAACTTAAAAACAGAAAAAGAAAAAAACAACACATGTTGCATTTTTTGTTTAAAACTTTAGGTAAAAATCGGCATTTTTGAAAGAAAAACTATTCCAGAAAAAAATTCTCTTTTTTAAAAAATAGTTAAATTGAAAATTTTACATGAAAAAAACTTCAAAAACTGAAAAATGGAATAACAGAAATATAAAAAACTTCAAAATTTACATTTTTTGTTAAAAACATTATAGAAAAAACGGATTTTTTTAAAACAAATGGTTTAGTAAAACAACATTTTTTAAAGAAAATGGTTCAACTAAAATTTTTACATTAAAAAAGTCAAAACTGAAAAACAGAAAAACAGAAAAATAAAAAAAACAACAAAAACTGCATTTTCTGTTAAAAACTTTATGTAAAAAACGGCATTTTTGAAAGAAAAATTATTCTAGTAAAACATTTATTTTTCAAAAAAAATTAATTAAATTAAAAATTTTACACAAAAAAACTTCAAAAACAGAAAAAAAGGAAAAATCGCAAAATAAAAAACAACACAATTTGTATCTTTTGCTAAAAACCTTAAGTAAAAGCGGCATTTTTGAAAGAAAATAGATTCTAGTAAAACTTGTTTTTTCAAAAAAAAATTAATTAAATTTAAAATTTTACAGAATAAAAGTTCAAAAACTGAAAAAAAAAATTAAATATAGAAAAAGAAAAAACAACACAAGTTGCATTTTTTGTTTGAAACTTTATTTAAAAAACGACATTTTTGAAAAAAAAATTCCAGAAAAAAATTCTCTTTTTTAAAAGAATAGTTAAATTGAAAATTTTACATGAAAAAACTTCAAAAACTGAAAAATGGGATAACAGAAAATAAAAAGAACCAAGTTTTACTTTTTTTGTTCAAAAAATTTATGTAAAAAACCGTATTTTTGAAAGAAAAATTATTCTAGTAAAACTTGTTTTTTCAAAAAAAATTAATTTAATTTAAAATTTTACATAAAAAAAGTTCAAAAACTGAAAAAAACTTAGAAATAGAAAAAGAAAAAAAAGAAAAAAACAACACAAGTTGCATTTTTTGTTTAAAACTTTATTTAAAAAACGACATTTTTGAAAAAAAATTCCAGAAAAAAATTCTCTTTTTTAAAAGAATAGTTAAATTGAAAATTTTACATGAAAAAACTTCAAAAACTGAAAAATGGAATAACAGAAAAATAAAAAGCAACAAATTTTACTTTTTTTGTTCAAAAAATTCATGTAAAAAACGGTATTTTTGAAAGAAAAATTATTCTAGTAAAACTTGTTTTTTCAAAAAAAATTAATTAAATATAAAATTTTACATAAAAAAAGTTCAAAAACTGAAAAAAACTTCAAAAATAGAAAAAGAAAAAAACAACACAATTTGCATTTTTTGTTTAAAACCTTAGGTAAAAATCGACATTTTTCAAAGAAAAACTATTCCAGAAAAAAATTCTCTTTCTTAAAAAATAGTTAAATTGAAAATTTTACATGAAAAAAACTTCAAAAACTGAAAAATGGAATAACAGAAATATAAAAAACTTCAAAATATACATTTTTTGTTAAAAACATTATGTAAAAAACGGAATTTTTGAAAAAAAAATGGTTTAGTAAAACAACATTTAAAAAAAACAGAAAAAAAACAACAAAAACTGCATTTTCTGTTAAAAACTTTATGTAAAAAACGGCATTTTTGAAAGAAAATTTATTCTATTAAAACATTTTTTTTTCAAAAAAAATTTAATTAAAATAAAAATTTTACATAAAAAACAGAAAAAAAAGAAAAATAGAAAAATAAAAAACAACACAAGTTGCATTTTTTGTTAAAAACCTTAAGTAAAAAACGGCATTTTTGAAAGAAAAAATATTCTGGAAAACATTTTCTTTTTTAAAAAATTAAACAAATTGAAAATTTTAGATGAAAAAACTTCAAAAACAGAAAAATTAAAAAAACGTCGGGACTTTTTGTTCAAAACATTATGTAAAAAACTGCAATTTTCAAAAACAAAGTATTTTAGTAAAAAAGATGTTCATTTCAAAAAATAATTCAATTCAAAACTTCACATCAGAAAACTTCAAAAACTGACAAATGGAAAAATGAAAAATAAAAGGCTTCTGTTAAAAAACGACTTTTTTTAAAAAAAAAATAGGATATTAAAAATTTTTTTTTCAAAACAGTAAAAAAATTATGCCAAAGGTTTTCAACTTTTTAAAAAAATATTGTAAATTCTATACTTAACGATTTGAATGAGTATATATATCTAAAAATTCTTTGCTGGAAAAATTGCTGCTGGAGTTTGCTGTAAAATTATCACTGCAATCGCTTTGCATCATCTAGTATCAGCTGCCGGGAGTGTATTGCAGAAGTAAAAAAAAATCCGCGTTTTTGGAGAAACAGATATTATAAAAACAAACCTTTTTCGTCGTTAACCGCCACTTTTGAAAAAAAAACAGATATTATAAAAACAAGCATTTTTGACATTCATTTTAATTCAAAATTGAACTCTAAATAAAAGATGATTTCGAAAATGCTTTTTTTAAAACTCAATTAAATTATAGTATCAAAGTATCAATTCAAAACCATACATGAAATTCAGCTTTTTCTGAGTGTAAAAACAGAATATTACAAATTAACCAGTAAATTAGTCATCTCAGGAAATATTAGTTTTAGATCTGAAATTATTCCGGAAATATAAACAAATAATCAGTCAAAGAAATAACTTCCCAGCCTGCTAGTTTAGTTACTATACAACTCAGCAGCTCGTCTCAATTTGCGAGATGGAGGACACATTCTTTCTTCGTTTTCATCACCATCTGGATTTTTACTTCCCACTCTCACAGGTTTATTGACAGCAGGAGCCCTTCTCTTGACAGTCTTTTTTGTACAAGACGCTGGTTGCTCAGATTTGAGGGATGCTTTTTCAGATATTTTTTCACCTGTTTCATTAGATAAAATATGATTTTGGTTATCTGTATAAGCATTGACTACACTACTAAGGATGGATCTGGCAGACATGAATGAAGTATTTTCAACAGTCCATGCTCCTTGTACTTCTTTCATTGTATCTTGTCCAGTTTCGGTAGAAAAACACGAAAAAGGGACTGCCTTGTCAGATTTTTTGTTTACTAACTTGGGATTAAGTGCGTTCTCTTCTTCTGTACTTGCGATAATACTCTCTGTCAATGACCCATTTTCCCACTTGTCACCAAACCGATCAGTTTTCTGCTCCTGCAAATTGTCACACTCGTCAGACACACACCAGAGGAATTTAAGTTCTCTTTCCTCCTCAAAAAATCCCAATTGATTTTTATATATTGGTCTATAGGACAACTCATAATCACAGAATTGTGCACGGACCGATCTGATCAGTTCTATGTTGTCTGAGATTTGTAAAGTTTTGTTTTTGACGTGGTTCGTGTAGAAGTCTACAGTTGTCTGTTTGTATGGAATAGAGACTTCAGGCAAATTCTCGATTGCAATAATGAAGACCAGAAGCTGCCTCGGAATTGAGAATGGAAGGTCAGCTACCCAGCCGAAGCACGTCTTCCTCTGCTTTATAATTGCTACATCATCATTGAAATCGGGAAAGAAGAAGTGGGTCTTAAGATTTTTGTTCAATTTCTCAGATTTGATATTCATTATTGCAGGCTTTTTTGGGTGAAGACGGTTGAATTCCTAAAAAAACTGAAGTTACAGACATTCCAAAATCTTTCTCTCTGAAGAATTAGTTTGCTATTTTCGAATGAGTACGATGATTATAATAGCCCTTTATTTGTTTCTTCTGGTCTGCTTTCATATTTTATAACAGAGTTGACTTACCTGAAATTGGAAATAGGAAGATGTAATAGAGTTGAAGAATGTCCACTGAAAGTTTTACAACTGACAACTTAGGTTTGTTGGAAAAGGAGATTCAAATTGTCTCTGAAAAAGAATGAAAAAGTTAACTCTAGCTGTGTTGTTGAAAAGAAGGAAAATAAGCACAATGAGTTGAATTTTTGTTGGTACACTACAATAAAAATGACATCATTATGACGCAATAGTGACGTAATTATTATATTAGTATGACTAAGACCTCGATCTCAATCACGTGAGCTGTGTATGCTTCGATAAAGTAAGAATAATATCGTAATTAGCAAGAATTATTTTTTGTTCACATGAGTTCAGTGACCCCATACAATACTTAGGTGTCCCTAATTGTAGCAATCATATGACGTAGCTGGAGAAAATTTTGTTCCAAAGAGTTCAATGAACCTCTTACAAAAAATGAGATCTCCTTATTGTTCGTAATTGAGGAGATAACAGTACGTAATTGTTAAATTACTATGATTGAACTCAAACACTTAACGATTAATTCTGCAATAGCAAATAATTCGTGACAAATTTGTGCTCATTAAACCTATATCGATCACCTGAGAAGATTCGTCTTTACAAAAGATGATCTCAAAAGTTGATGTTTTTAAGGTCAAAAAATAATTGGATTGTTATCAAGAACTTAGAGAAATACAGATGATGCAAGGTTGTCTAATTTTTGATATATTTTAGATAAATATTTGATAAAAATTTTTTTATTTTGGTTACAATTTGCGTTTTTTTGACAAGATTTTGCTACTTTGTGGTAAAAATGGGTATTTCTGTCGAGATTTGTGTCTCTTTGTGTGGCAAGTATTGGGATATTTTAGCTAGAACTGGGTTCTTTTCAGCAGAAATTGTGTAGTTTTGGCAAAAATGTAGTTTATTTTGGTAATCATTGGGTATTTTTGCTACGAATTGCGTAATTCGGGACTAGAAACAGATATTTTTGGGCTAGAATTGCCTTTTTGTGGCACCAGTTTGATATTTTTTGGAAACATTTGGGTACTTTTGACAATAATTGGATATTTTGAGTCAAGAATTGAGTGTTTTTCCCCAGTACCTGGGCTTTGTTGGCAATATTTGGGAATTTTTCACAACAGTAGAGTAATTGGATAATTTTTGGCAATAATTTGGTATTTTTTCCAAGATCTGGGTATTTTTGGCAAGAAATGGGTATTGTTTTCAAGAGTTGGGTATTTTTCGACAATTTTTTTTGGTTTCAGGTTCCAGAATCTAAAACTTCGAACAGGTTCCAGAATCTAAAACTTTGAATACAAATTTTCCTCTCTTCATAACTTAGAAATTATGCCCATTGCATTTTGCGTTAAAAATTACGATATAAAGTTGTACTGTAACACAAAATTCCGAAAAAAAGTTTCAGGTTTCAGGTTTCAGAATCTAAAACTTCAAAAAACACAAACAAATCTTATTTTCACGACTTTTAAACTATGTTTATTGGATTCTGCGATAAAAATTATGCTATAAAGATGTACTGTAACACACAATTCCAAAAAAATAGTTTGAGGTTTCAGGTTTCAGAAGCTGAAACTTCGGAAAAACCAAAAAGTGTAACTTCTTTGGTTAAAATATCGCCATCAAATGCTTTGTTAAAAACAACATATAGAGAGTGAATATAGCATACCATTCTCGAAGAAATTACTTTTTAGTTGGAGGTTTGTGAAACTAAAACTACAAAAAACCCCAACCCAAAATCTACAATTGACCGTGAAATTACCACCATTGAACTCCTCTTCGAAAAATGCCCTCAAAAGTTGCACTGTAGTATACATTTTCGACCGAAAAAGTATTTTAGTATGAGGTTTCAGAATCTGAAACTACGAAAAAACAAAAAGTTTTCAGTGATGATTTTCTGTGCTTTAGTATTTTTCATTGAAATCAGCGTTAAGAAAAACTTTGATCGATTACTAGAACATCTTTATCTGAAAAAATTTGTTTACGGTTTTGGGTTTTTTGAAACTGATACTACCGAGAAAAAAAACAGAAAATAACAGAAGACACTGGCAAAAAATTGTAAAAGACTTAATCCTTGGAAAAAAAGATTAGGTAGATGAGATTAGCTGAAGTGCATTAGAGCGGAAAACTGGATGCATTTCTCTGGGGGTAATTAAGATAATTACCCCTGGGTATATACGATAAGATGACAGGTCTATTGTTATCACTCTCTTTTTTAGGTACGGCTTTGGAAAATTGATGAAAATAAGCTATAGGTAATCTTTATACATGGGTACGTCCTTTTACCCCCCCCAGCTCTGCTTAGCTACTACTACTGGCAGTTTCTTAATCAATATCAAACAATCAACTTGTCAGTTTTGATAGGTTGTACATTCTGAAAACTATTTCAGCAATTAGGCGCTAGCAAGACACTCTTATGAGAATTAATTTGTACAATCTTGCATTGGTGACAGTAAATTTGAAAAACGTAATCTCTGAGAGACTCCTGTCAAAGTATGTTGTGTTCATTCGATCTTCAGAAGGTAGTTTATTGCTGAAAATATCTGCCATGGGACAAACGTTTCATTCTCTTAAAAACCTTCTATTGCAATTATGAACAATTTTTTATTATGAACTTAAATTGATCGTTTTCACCATTCGTTTTCACACAATTAAATTAAAAGTTTTACACAAAAAAACTTCAAAAACAGAAAAAAAGGAAAAATCGCAAAATAAAAAACAACACAATTTGTATCTTTTGCTAAAAACCTTAAGTAAAAGCGGCATTTTTGAAAGAAAATAGATTCTAGTAAAACTTGTTTTTTCAAAAAAAAATTAATTAAATTTAAAATTTTACAGAATAAAAGTTCAAAAACTGAAAAAAAAAATTAAATATAGAAAAAGAAAAAACAACACAAGTTGCATTTTTTGTTTGAAACTTTATTTAAAAAACGACATTTTTGAAAAAAAAATTCCAGAAAAAAATTCTCTTTTTTAAAAGAATAGTTAAATTGAAAATTTTACATGAAAAAACTTCAAAAACTGAAAAATGGGATAACAGAAAATAAAAAGAACCAAGTTTTACTTTTTTTGTTCAAAAAATTTATGTAAAAAACCGTATTTTTGAAAGAAAAATTATTCTAGTAAAACTTGTTTTTTCAAAAAAAATTAATTTAATTTAAAATTTTACATAAAAAAAGTTCAAAAACTGAAAAAAACTTAGAAATAGAAAAAGAAAAAAAAGAAAAAAACAACACAAGTTGCATTTTTTGTTTAAAACTTTATTTAAAAAACGACATTTTTGAAAAAAAAATTCCAGAAAAAAATTCTCTTTTTTAAAAGAATAGTTAAATTGAAAATTTTACATGAAAAAACTTCAAAAACTGAAAAATGGAATAACAGAAAAATAAAAAGCAACAAATTTTACTTTTTTTGTTCAAAAAATTCATGTAAAAAACGGTATTTTTGAAAGAAAAATTATTCTAGTAAAACTTGTTTTTTCAAAAAAAATTAATTAAATATAAAATTTTACATAAAAAAAGTTCAAAAACTGAAAAAAACTTCAAAAATAGAAAAAGAAAAAAACAACACAATTTGCATTTTTTGTTTAAAACCTTAGGTAAAAATCGACATTTTTCAAAGAGAAACTATTCCAGAAAAAAATTCTCTTTCTTAAAAAATAGTTAAATTGAAAATTTTACATGAAAAAAACTTCAAAAACTGAAAAATGGAATAACAGAAATATAAAAAACTTCAAAATATACATTTTTTGTTAAAAACATTATGTAAAAAACGGAATTTTTGAAAAAAAAATGGTTTAGTAAAACAACATTTAAAAAAAACAGAAAAAAAACAACAAAAACTGCATTTTCTGTTAAAAACTTTATGTAAAAAACGGCATTTTTGAAAGAAAATTTATTCTATTAAAACATTTTTTTTTCAAAAAAAATTTAATTAAAATAAAAATTTTACATAAAAAACAGAAAAAAAAGAAAAATAGAAAAATAAAAAACAACACAAGTTGCATTTTTTGTTAAAAACCTTAAGTAAAAAACGGCATTTTTGAAAGAAAAAATATTCTGGAAAACATTTTCTTTTTTAAAAAATTAAACAAATTGAAATTTTTAGATGAAAAAACTTCAAAAACAGAAAAATTAAAAAAACGTCGGGACTTTTTGTTCAAAACATTATGTAAAAAACTGCAATTTTCAAAAAAAAAGTATTTTAGTAAAAAAGATGTTCATTTCAAAAAATAATTCAATTCAAAACTTCACATCAGAAAACTTCAAAAACTGACAAATGGAAAAATGAAAAATAAAAGGCTTCTGTTAAAAAACGACTTTTTTAAAAAAAAAAATAGGATATTAAAAATTTTTTTTTCAAAACAGTAAAAAAATTATGCCAAAGGTTTTCAACTTTTTAAAAAAATATTGTAAATTCTATACTTAACGATTTGAATGAGTATATATATCTAAAAATTCTTTGCTGGAAAAATTGCTGCTGGAGTTTGCTGTAAAATTATCACTGCAATCGCTTTGCATCATCTAGTATCAGCTGCCGGGAGTGTATTGCAGAAGTAAAAAAAAATCCGCGTTTTTGGAGAAACAGATATTATAAAAACAAACCTTTTTCGTCGTTAACCGCCACTTTTGAAAAAAAACAGATATTATAAAAACAAGCATTTTTGACATTCATTTTAATTCAAAATTGAACTCTAAATAAAAGATGATTTCGAAAATGCTTTTTTTAAAACTCAATTAAATTATAGTATCAAAGTATCAATTCAAAACCATACATGAAATTCAGCTTTTTCTGAGTGTAAAAACAGAATATTACAAATTAACCAGTAAATTAGTCATCTCAGGAAATATTAGTTTTAGATCTGAAATTATTCCGGAAATATAAACAAATAATCAGTCAAAGAAATAACTTCCCAGCCTGCTAGTTTAGTTACTATACAACTCAGCAGCTCGTCTCAATTTGCGAGATGGAGGACACATTCTTTCTTCGTTTTCATCACCATCTGGATTTTTACTTCCCACTCTCACAGGTTTATTGACAGCAGGAGCCCTTCTCTTGACAGTCTTTTTTGTACAAGACGCTGGTTGCTCAGATTTGAGGGATGCTTTTTCAGATATTTTTTCACCTGTTTCATTAGATAAAATATGATTTTGGTTATCTGTATAAGCATTGACTACACTACTAAGGATGGATCTGGCAGACATGAATGAAGTATTTTCAACAGTCCATGCTCCTTGTACTTCTTTCATTGTATCTTGTCCAGTTTCGGTAGAAAAACACGAAAAAGGGACTGCCTTGTCAGATTTTTTGTTTACTAACTTGGGATTAAGTGCGTTCTCTTCTTCTGTACTTGCGATAATACTCTCTGTCAATGACCCATTTTCCCACTTGTCACCAAACCGATCAGTTTTCTGCTCCTGCAAATTGTCACACTCGTCAGACACACACCAGAGGAATTTAAGTTCTCTTTCCTCCTCAAAAAATCCCAATTGATTTTTATATATTGGTCTATAGGACAACTCATAATCACAGAATTGTGCACGGACCGATCTGATCAGTTCTATGTTGTCTGAGATTTGTAAAGTTTTGTTTTCGACGTGGTTCGTGTAGAAGTCTACAGTTGTCTGTTTGTATGGAATAGAGACTTCAGGCAAATTCTCGATTGCAATAATGAAGACCAGAAGCTGCCTCGGAATTGAGAATGGAAGGTCAGCTACCCAGCCGAAGCACGTCTTCCTCTGCTTTATAATTGCTACATCATCATTGAAATCGGGAAAGAAGAAGTGGGTCTTAAGATTTTTGTTCAATTTCTCAGATTTGATATTCATTATTGCAGGCTTTTTTGGGTGAAGACGGTTGAATTCCTAAAAAAACTGAAGTTACAGACATTCCAAAATCTTTCTCTCTGAAGAATTAGTTTGCTATTTTCGAATGAGTACGATGATTATAATAGCCCTTTATTTGTTTCTTCTGGTCTGCTTTCATATTTTATAACAGAGTTGACTTACCTGAAATTGGAAATAGGAAGATGTAATAGAGTTGAAGAATGTCCACTGAAAGTTTTACAACTGACAACTTAGGTTTGTTGGAAAAAGAGATTCAAATTGTCTCCAAAAAAGAATGAAAAAGTTAACTCTAGCTGTGTTGTTGAAAAGAAGGAAAATAAGCACAATGAGTTGAATTTTTGTTGGTACACTACAATAAAAATGACATCATTATGACGCAATAGTGACGTAATTATTATATTAGTATGACTAAGACCTCGATCTCAATCACGTGAGCTGTGTATGCTTCGATAAAGTAAGATTAATATCGTAATTAGCAAGAATTATTTTTTGTTCACATGAGTTCAGTGACCCCATACAATACTTAGGTGTCCCTAATTGTAGCAATCATATGACGTAGCTGGAGAAAATTTTGTTCCAAAGAGTTCAATGAACCTCTTACAAAAAATGAGATCTCCTTATTGTTCGTAATTGAGGAGATAACAGTACGTAATTGTTAAATTACTATGATTGAACTCAAACACTTAACGATTAATTCTGCAATAGCAAATAATTCGTGACAAATTTGTGCTCATTAAACCTATATCGATCACCTGAGAAGATTCGTCTTTACAAAAGATGATCTCAAAAGTTGATGTTTTTAAGGTCAAAAAATAATTGGATTGTTATCAAGAACTTAGAGAAATACAGATGATGCAAGGTTGTCTAATTTTTGATATATTTTAGATAAATATTTGATAAAAATTTTTTTATTTTGGTTACAATTTGCGTTTTTTTGACAAGATTTTGCTACTTTGTGGTAAAAATGGGTATTTCTGTCGAGATTTGTGTCTCTTTGTGTGGCAAGTATTGGGATATTTTAGCTAGAACTGGGTTCTTTTCAGCAGAAATTGTGTAGTTTTGGCAAAAATGTAGTTTATTTTGGTAATCATTGGGTATTTTTGCTACGAATTGCGTAATTCGGGACTAGAAACAGATATTTTTGGGCTAGAATTGCCTTTTTGTGGCACCAGTTTGATATTTTTTGGAAACATTTGGGTACTTTTGACAATAATTGGATATTTTGAGTCAAGAATTGAGTGTTTTTCCCCAGTACCTGGGCTTTGTTGGCAATATTTGGGAATTTTTCACAACAGTAGAGTAATTGGATAATTTTTGGCAATAATTTGGTATTTTTTCCAAGATCTGGGTATTTTTGGCAAGAAATGGGTATTGTTTTCAAGAGTTGGGTATTTTTCGACAATTTTTTTTGGTTTCAGGTTCCAGAATCTAAAACTTCGAACAGGTTCCAGAATCTAAAACTTTGAATACAAATTTTCCTCTCTTCATAACTTAGAAATTATGCCCATTGCATTTTGCGTTAAAAATTACGATATAAAGTTGTACTGTAACACAAAATTCCGAAAAAAAGTTTCAGGTTTCAGGTTTCAGAATCTAAAACTTCAAAAAACACAAACAAATCTTATTTTCACGACTTTTAAACTATGTTTATTGGATTCTGCGATAAAAATTATGCTATAAAGATGTACTGTAACACACAATTCCAAAAAAATAGTTTGAGGTTTCAGGTTTCAGAAGCTGAAACTTCGGAAAAACCAAAAAGTGTAACTTCTTTGGTTAAAATATCGCCATCAAATGCTTTGTTAAAAACAACATATAGAGAGTGAATATAGCATACCATTCTCGAAGAAATTACTTTTTAGTTGGAGGTTTGTGAAACTAAAACTACAAAAAACCCCAACCCAAAATCTACAATTGACCGTGAAATTACCACCATTGAACTCCTCTTCGAAAAATGCCCTCAAAAGTTGCACTGTAGTATACATTTTCGACCGAAAAAGTATTTTAGTATGAGGTTTCAGAATCTGAAACTACGAAAAAACAAAAAGTTTTCAGTGATGATTTTCTGTGCTTTAGTATTTTTCATTGAAATCAGCGTTAAGAAAAACTTTGATCGATTACTAGAACATCTTTATCTGAAAAAATTTGTTTACGGTTTTGGGTTTTTTGAAACTGATACTACCGAGAAAAAAAACAGAAAATAACAGAAGAAACTGGCAAAAAATTGTAAAAGACTTAATCCTTGGAAAAAAAGATTAGGTAGATGAGATTAGCTGAAGTGCATTAGAGCGGAAAACTGGATGCATTTCTCTGGGGGTAATTAAGATAATTACCCCTGGGTATATACGATAAGATGACAGGTCTATTGTTATCA
Source organism: Convolutriloba macropyga (assembly GCF_964194025.1). NCBI lineage: Eukaryota > Metazoa > Xenacoelomorpha > Acoela > Convolutidae > Convolutriloba > Convolutriloba macropyga. Next base: position 36,419,012 of record NC_134474.1, read on the forward strand.
CTCTCTTTTTTAGGTACGGCTTTGGAAAATTGATGAAAATAAGCTATAGGTAATCTTTATACATGGGTACGTCCTTTTACCCCCCCCCCCCCAGCTCTGCTTAGCTACTACTACTGGCAGTTTCTTAATCAATATCAAACAATCAACTTGTCAGTTTTGATAGGTTGTACATTCTGAAAACTATTTCAGCAATTAGGCGCTAGCAAGACACTCTTATGAGAATTAATTTGTACAATCTTGCATTGGTGACAGTAAATTTGAAAAACGTAATCTCTGAGAGACTCCTGTCAAAGTATGTTGTGTTCATTCGATCTTCAGAAGGTAGTTTATTGCTGAAAATATCTGCCATGGGACAAACGTTTCATTCTCTTAAAAACCTTCTATTGCAATTATGAACAATTTTTTATTATGAACTTAAATTGATCGTTTTCACCATTTAAGTGAAAGGGCAATACTATAGACACATTTAGGTCAAAAATTCCATTTGTTCAACCTTTTTTATATCGGAAATCCAAGTTTTTAAAGTCAATTTTGGCCGATCGAAATAATCATCTTAGAGAGTTGTAAGTGGTAACATTAGAAAGTCCATCCAGTGTAGAATGTGGAATTAAAATGTCTTTTTTGAACTTTACTTTGTATAGGGAGTTATCGAGACTTTATTTTCTGCTAACATTAGGCCGAACTACGTTCATTTCGTTCAAAATTCGTCGATTTTGCTAAAATTTGTTAAAATTGTTAAGAATAGCGTAATTGATTTTTTCTAAAAAGATAGAGGAGGGCTGCCAAACTGTTCGATTCGAGTTTTTTGGCCCGAATTTATGCTAAACTTTTCAAAATTCAAAAAAATTTTTTTGGCAAATAAACGGGATAAAATGCTTTTCAGCATATTTTCTTTAAATTTACTGAAAGCTTGCTTCGAGAGTCTTCTGAAATTATAATTTTGCCAGTTTTTTGCAAATTCCAAATCCATATTTGTCAAAATGCATTATTTTCTTTGATATACTAAAAAATTTAGTTTATTGAAAAAAAATGATATATTTCTCAACTATAGGAGCAAATAGAAGCTTTCTTAGGCGAGCATCAATATCAGGGCTGACCTTGATCTCACCATGAACCGTTACAGTAAAAAACGATTTTTATTAGCGCAAAGCTTTTTTAAAAATTTATCAGCATTCATAGTTATTATGTTAAAGACTGATAAGAATTTCAAATCAAGGCTCAATAATTAACGTATACTGTTTGCAAAAAAGGAGGCCAATTGAGAAGATATATTTTGGTTTCAGAGTTAAACACATGAATTCTATGGCTTTGAACAGATATTTTTGTAAAGTTTTATCGACTTCTTAGGTTTTGCTTTCACTTGTAATACATTTTGTAGTCCAATGAACAGTAGTCCCTACAGTTGAATTTTCGAGTTTCTTTTGGTTTTCATCCCAAGGTTTTCTTTTTATAAAGAAGATCCTTTGATTTTAAGATGAGAGGCAAAAAATGATTTACTTTTCTTGCAGATAGCAGCTTTTAAATATAGTGACTTCAATACTGTGGTGTCGTAAAATTGTTATTGAATTTTTAGCTTCTGCTTGTATTTGTTGTTATTTTGTGGTCTTATGACTTAGTCTTATAAACAATGGGCGCAACTAATTTTCTGGGGAGCTCCAAGTTAATTCATCTTTTTAATTTGAAAGTTTATGTATGTTACAACTTTGGAAATTATTTGTTTTCAAAAACTTGTTTGAATTTTTGAGCAGAAAATCACTTTTCTGTCAATTTGTTGTATAGTCTATGTGAAAACAGGTCATAACCCGCTTTCAGTGAGCTATCTCTAATTTAATTTTTACAACAGTTTTAGTCTCAGTCATTTGTTTCTCGGCTTGGTTACTACGAAGTTTCATAAATTGTTTCTGATTTGTTTATGTTTTTTTTGTTTTTTGTAGGATTTTTCGTTGCTTTTTATTTATTATTTTAATGGTAGATCCCATTGGCTTCGCGCAATTGAGCATTAAATTTTTCAGTGACAAATTTAGGGTTTTAACGTCTTCAGTGTCATATTCGCGCAATTTCAATTTTTTTTATTTGCCAGAACTGTCTTTTTTGTAGTCGTATGATGTACACTGGATAATGCCAGGTCTCAATTGCTTCCTATGGAGATATAAATGAACATTTAAATGAGTTCATTTAAAATTTTAAATTTTTTCTATTTGAAGTTATTTGTTTTCGAAAACAGTTTTCTTAGTCTTTACCCGTTTTTGCTTTTTTTGTCGACTTGTTACCCAGTCGCATTGAGGACATGTCCCATATCTTTTTTAATGAAATGTAGATCATTTTTTGTTTAGGTTTTATCTGATGCGATTTGGTTTTGCACGTTTTCTATCTCGTACTCATTTGGTAGCCAGTGAAGTCAAGAATGTGGATGAGCGGGGTCGGAACATTATTTGCGAACGCATATTACCGAGCCTACTGGTTGGTATTAAATGACTCAATTTTAATTTAAAACGGAATATGTCAATGCTTTTTTAAGGAATAGTTAAGCACTAGAAACTATGTTTGCCCAATAAAAAAACAAAGTTTACTGTGGAATGCAAAATGGGAGTTGCCGTAACGATTTGCCACCGCAAATAATATAATGGTGAAAAAAAACCAACTGAGCTAAACTTCATTTGCTGTTTTTTTAACCAGTTAAAAACATCTTTGGAACTCCTTGTAATACTTCTTCATGCCACCAACCATTTGTTCCAGGTCAGGATACACACCTAGCGTGCGTTTACAGAGAAAGTTTTTCGTCCAGATTTTCATGCACTCGCACTTAAGTTATTAAGCTCTAAGTTCAAAATTTTATTCAGTCAGTTTCGTTTACAAAAGTTCTCATGAGATTATTACAACTTTGCGCGATGCACGAGATTTAAACTGTTATAAGATTGTTTTGTGAAAACAAAATGCCACGCCTATACCCGCTCATTAGTTCCAACTCTTGGAAGGCATTTCTGGAAAAATTATAAATTTGTTTATCAAAGCTTTCTGAAACAAGAAAATTTTTTCTGACGTATTAAGGAGAAAAGTAGAGGGAACGAATGCATGGAACAAGCTCTGCGATTCCCGAGTTAATATTGTTAATAAAGTTAATATTGCAAGCTCTTGCAAGATTTTTGCAAGACGATATTACGTCTTGTATGATTCTTGCAAGATCTTGCAAGATTATCTTTTTTGGAAAAAAAATTGCTCGGAAAAAACATAGAAAAAGCAAAAAAGCGGTCCGTAAAAGCCGAAAGAGCCCTATCTTGTGTCCTACCTTATCCTAAGTCATATCCTAGGAACGATACATTTTTGAGAGTGAAGAATTGAAAGTAAAAAAGTACAATAAGCATCACAAAAAGAATCAAAGACATCGTATTATCAATCTATCACATGAAAAAATGACCTTCGCACCATTTCTTTTCTTTTCAAATATTTTGTTTTTCAAACTTTTTCTTTTTCTTCAATTTTTCTCTTTGCGTGACCATTCTCTTTCCCCGGGTGTCTTAACGTCGTCATCAGAAAGTCAACGTGCACATATACCCTTCAAAAAACCCAAAGAAGCAAAGGCAGGGCAGGGCAAAAGCACAGCAGGGCAAAAGCAGAGCATGGTAAAACCAAGGCAACTCCTAATGCTTGCGTCAAACACCTAGCGGCAGGGACAAATTTAGTGTTTTCGTACGGGTATGATAGTTCGTCAAAATAGATTTTATTTCTGCCGCATCTTATTACAGTGGGTCCGCAATAGACTAAATTGCATTATATTTCAATAACAATTTTCTGAAACTCAAACACAAATGAAAAGTATTTACTTTTTCTGAAAGAAAATTGTGTTATGATGTTTTCTATGATAGTTAGTTCAGTTCTCTCTTTCGGAACTTCAATAATGGACTTTGTTTCTTTTTCAGCCAAAAAAGTTAATCTTTGGAGATTAGTAGTTATATCGGAGCAAGATGGGGGGTAAAAAGACGTACCTATGTATAAAGATTACGTATAACCTATTTTCATTAATCTTCCGAACACGTACCTCACAGCATGATACCCACAATATTCACACGAAGGGGATTAGCAAGATAATCCCTCAATAACAAAATAGTAAGGTCATCTACCCATTCCCATATTAAACTTTACTTATGTCATATTCCAAAGATGTACCTCACAGCATGATAACTAAGTTGTTCACACGAAGGGGATTAGCTAGGTAAAGTTTTAATATTAAATTAGATAGGATGTCTAATCTACAATTATGCACGGCTTACTTTATTTTCAAAAATATAGCCGACAGCATGATACCCAGGCTGTTTACACGAAGCGGATTAGCTAGGTAATGTTTTATTATTAAATTAGATAGGATGTCCAATCTACAATTATGCACGGCTTACGTGATTTTTAAAGACGTACTTCACAGGGTGATACACGAGCTGTTCACACTAAGGAGGTTAGCTAGGTCATGTTTTAATATTGAATTAGATAGGATGACTCATTTACAGCTATGTAGGGCTTAGGCGATTTTCAACGAATACCCAAGCTATTCACACGAAGTTGATTAGTAAGATAACCTATTAGAAACAAATTAGTTTGAGTGACTCATATGTTCAGCATTGATTCTAGTCACTATTTCGCAGCTTCTAAATTTTAGATAATAAAAATTCTAGATTACTTTAACTTTTTGTTTTCAGATAGTCTTTGTTTTTTTCTCCTTGCTGCGAGGAGAGTTTCAAATTAAACACTTTTTTGTTGAAGCGATAAGCAAACTAATTTAGCTAATAAAAATTTGCATTTTTTCCCGTTTCTAACTGGTCCTGTTTAGCAGGTCAAAAGTTCTCCCGAAATTGAACATCGCAATACTTCACTGCCATATAAAATCCAATAAAAAAGTAAGTCCTCTTAATTTAATCCAGGTTTCCTGAAATAAGATAGAGATTATTTTTGTATAATGGACCTCAAAATAATTTCAAAGGGAACGAATCCGTGAATAAATATTTTTCTACTCATTTAGTTGAACGGCCGTGTTCTGGTATAATAAAACATACGACCAACTACAGCAGAGGAACGTATTATTCCCCACACAGTTTTCGATGACTTTAAAATAGTAAAGCAAGGAGGTGATTGCAAATTATTCTTCTCCAAATTTGTTTCTAACTCTCACAAAGTTGAACTTGAACCAGTAGGATGCCAAGGAGAAAGTTGCTGTGAGTCATAATGTTGTCATAATTACGTCATAGGTCAATTCGAAAGGTTCTTATTTTCTAGTTGCGTCAGGGAGATTTTCATTTTATCTTCTTACACTTTGAAAATCAGTTGCATAATTTTCGATAATGAACAGTTTTCGCTTTTTTAACTCAGAAAAGACTGCTTAGATTCGCATATACTTTTCGTTTTCGTTTTTCACGGCGTTTAACGGATTTTAAGAAAAAATTATTAATCTTTCTTTTTACTCTGATTTTTAGAAAAACTGACAACAAATTCTAATCCAAAGAAACAGTGTTCTTAAGGAAAAAACTTTTTTAAAAATCTAATATGAGCATACATCGAAAACTTCACGCAAAAAGTTGTTCATGAGGCTCCTAGTCAATTTCGGACAACGAGAAACTGCAGCGTCGAATTGCTTCTAAATATGCACCGCCTCTCATTCAAAGGAAGTTTTCACGCATTAGCTGCAATTCATCGTTCTCCACATATTATCAAATTATTCATCAGAAACAAAACAATCACCAGCATTCTGTTCCAAAGGCTTATGATGACCTTGACTTTTCTATATACGGAGAATCCTCCACTCTCCACAGTAATCTCGAAACAGTCAAGCAGTTTTTACAAGAATAGGAGCTTGAAGGATGAAGGAGAGTGCTTAACTTCAAGTTAATTCAACTCAGCCATGAAAACGTGATCGACAAACTGAATTTTGTCTACCACGATTTACTCAGTTCTGCTAAGATTAACATTTCCTTTGGTTTTGTACTTTAAAATGATTATAACTCGATACTTTTTGATAATTTTACGCAGCAGATAATAACACCGTATTCTTAAGTCCGCTGGTTCTCTCTGATGCGTCAGATTTCACTTTTATCAAATCTACATTGAAAAATGGAGAGTTTGTTCTTAATCTTTTTAACCGGCGATGAGATACAAAAAGGAAGCTTTTTTGTGTTACAGTTGTTACAATTTTTTTATTTCTCCTGAGTGGTGTTCAGGTTGGATGCATTCAACAACCTATTCTATTAGCTTTAATCAAGAATCCTGTAGTTAAATGTTTTGTATCTGATGGTGAGAAAAACCCTACCAAGACAATTTGTGATTGTTCCGTGCATTAGCTTAATAATTTCATTGAGTTGTTGAGTTACAACATAAAAAAATGGAAATGATGCAGATGTTTCTCTCAGGGACAATGAGAGATGACGAAACCTTTCCAGGAATACATGAAGACGATATTCATGTTCTTGAGGCTCTAGCTTACAGATAGATTCACATTTACTCAAAATTTGTTGAAGAACTAGCTGAAGTGTTTGCTGAACTTACTTGTCGCTCCTCGATGAATCACACAAAGAAAATTTCATTGTTGCGATATGAAAACCATATCTGTTGGACAAGAGACGCCAGCAAATTCCTCAAAAAATTCCGGTGCTACGTATCCGAAACTGTTTTTGAACGTTTGGAAGATGTTAAATTTAATGTTCTGCAAGAGTTGAGATTGTTTTCTCATCTTATTGAATTCAATTTCGAGTCAAAAACAGTCCCCCTCAATACACTCAGAAACACAGAATTGACTTCATGGATATGAAAATATGTTCCCATTAGTGTGTACGGAATAAATATAATGGAATGAATTTTCTTGGTCTACAATTTCTGGACATTTTCAACTTCCTGGTAGGAGCGATAATTCTGGATAACGTCCTAAAAGCTCATTAAGCGAATGAAGAAAAAGGTTTCTTCCCTTATGATTGGTTGATCAGTATTGAGAAGTTGATTGTATCCCAAGTGCTACCAATTGACAGCTTTCAGAGCAATTTGAAAAAATCACGATCACAACGTACTTTTTGTCAAGTTAAATAAGTTCGTGCAATTGAAAAATGGTGGAATGGATTAGAATGAAATTTTGAAGAAGTTGAGACTCAAGAAGGTTCCAAAAAATAACTAAGAAAATTACTTGGAGCTCCAAAATATTTGGGGAAAAAAAGGCATGCAAACAATTCGCGACTTTTTCCTGTGGTAAAATACAAAGAGATTGAACCCACACTTGAGGCTTTAAAGAAATTGATTAGTTTGTACCTTTCAAGACAAGTAGATGTGTTGAAACTGGGCTGCATTCTCCCAACTTGGCAAACAGATTTCTTCAATCCTCTACAAATGTATCTTTTTTTCCGTTTTGCGAGAAAGATAAAGACTATGATAAGTACATTTGGAAATTGTTGACTAGAGGACCCTCAATTATCTTTACGAGTGTCGGAAAACGTTTAGATGTCAACTTTTGGATTAGACGCCAGTCAACTGTACCCTTTTCATTGACAAAAGATATGCCAAGAGGACCACTTACGAAGTGGGAGTACAGTGAAGAGACTGCAAAATTTCAGCCAAAGAGGAACTGGAGAAGCTACTTTGAGCAGCAAGTCATGGACTACTTTGAACAGATTCACCCAAATTGTAAAACACAAACCTTGTTCACACACAAGAAACAAAAAATATCGGACGTTATTTAATGGATGGGTTTTGTAACCCTTGCAACGCGGTTTTTGAAGCAATGGAATGCTTCTTCCATTTTTGTTCGTGTCAAGAGGAAAAACTTTACATGTCCCTTTGAGGACATATAAAGCTGATTGAAGCAAAGAGAACGTGACATTGATAAAAAGGAGTACTTTAAAGGATTAGGTTAAATGTTAAAGAGATCTGCGGGTGTCAAAGGAAAAAATGGCGGACAGACAACACAAATGAGGTTAGAGGATTTCTCAAGTCGAATTATCCCTTCCAAACTTCGATTTCCAAAATTTCGCTCATTGAGAAAATCAAAAGTGGACAACTGTTTGGTGTTGTCGATTGCAGTTTCGAAGTTCCAGAGGAAATGCATCCATACTTTGAAGACTTTCCTCCAATTTTAAAGAATTGTGAAGTTGGAAGAGAAGACATTAGAGAGCACATGAAAGAGTTTGCAGAACGCAACAAATTACTACTCAGACCCCAAAAATTGCTGACTTCCAGCTTGAAGCTTGAACGAGGACTAGTTATTACGCCACTTTTGTTTTTTGCCTGGAAAAAGGTTTGATCTTAAGAGAAGTTTTCTGGTTTCTGGTTGAGACATTTGTTCAAAATTTTGTTGATTCCCGCTGCGAAAGAGATCAGACAACAAGGAAAACAGGGAGTCAACAATCGTCGCGGAGACAAAAAAGGTGATTGGAAACAGTTAGTATGGTTATCAGATCATGGACCGTAGTCGACATCCGAATAACAGGTACGTGAAAGGATCTCAGGTGGATAAATTTTTAACATTAGATTTTTCAAGACTATGAAAGAGCTACCAGAGAGATAGATAAGGTGGAAATGAGCATTTCAAGCATTGATCATAAAAAAGCAATAATTGCAGGCTTCTTCATCCTCAAATACGCCAAACTTACAATGTAAGAACTTAAATAAAACTTTTTCTCCCCTTTCTGTGATAAAAACAATTATGAACTCCTTGAAATGGATACCTAAAGTCTTAACATGGCCCATAGCGAGGAAAAAATTGACAAAATCATTTGACCAGAAATGCGATCAGTGTGGTACTGGATGAGACAGCGCGAGTGCACTGATAACGTCGCAGCAAATTCCAGCAGCAATTTTTTCCCACGAGGACTGCAAAAAACTCCTAGAATTTTTAAGGGAGAATTTAGATGCTCCGAAATGACTACTCGTTGCTCAAAAACGTATTGTTTTTACGATGAGGAAACAGACATGCTGACAGTTAACAGTTATGCTAACCAGTAAAGGACTCAACAAGAACAACATTGAGGAGCCCCTAAATAAGTATAGAAAAGTTATGTTCGATGACAAACGAGCTGATTCAGAGTTAATCGAGCAAATCGTGGCTTCAGAGTTAATGGCAACAAGAAAATTCGCGCCTATCGCCTATGAACAAAAGAAATTGGGACTTCCATATTTTTAGCCCAAGTCTGTGAAGATAATATTCACGCTACTCCTTTAGATTTGTAAATTTATTTCCTTAGTCTTGAATTTAAATCATCTCCTCTTTCATACTTATATGTTTTTAATTCACAGTTTACCTCACAAGATCTCTTTTCAACAAATGTTTTTTTTTGAAATAGAAGAATTAGATACAAATACACATAAAAACAATTAAGCACAAAACTTACAAAATTTTAATAGAAAGTTTTGAAAATCGTTTGCATCATTTTAGGGATTACTGTTTAAGCGGTTAAAGATTTTGCATTGCCAAACTTACAAAACATCAGTAAAGAACTTCAATAAATGAAAATCATTCAAATATTTAGACGAGACTTTAGAAAATAACACTTGAAGGAAACATATAGCATATAAAACTCACAATTCTGAATCTTCTAGTTTCTCTTGTTTTATTGTAACAAAGATGCCATATTTTTGCAACCTTTCTCCCATAGAATCTCCGTAGAAGAGTCTTCCTCCATTATTCGCAAGCAAAATCATGTGGAAGCCCGTTTGAGTAGATGGATCAGTGTTGATTATACAAAACGAGTTTGTAGGTAACTATCTTGGTCGAAGATCGGCAAGGAAGGAACCAAGATATTTGAATTTAGGTAAGGGAACGTGTTGAAAACACACAAGAGTTGTTGTTTATCCATTTTGGGTAACTGATCCGTCTTTGACAATTGCAATGGAACTTATACGTTCACCACCAACAAATAATTCTACAGTATTGCAAATTAATAGCAAATTGGAGTTCTTAATGTAATTCCTGCAACTGCATCAGGGAAATGCATTGTGTTGAAGTATGATGGAAAAAGGTTCTGTTGAATATTACGACCGTCATCATCAAACTTGAGGGCTTTCATCGTATCAGCATAAGCTCTCACGTAAATTTCTGTTTTCATGTTTACTATAGTTTGATTCCCACGCACAATTTTATTTTGTCAAAGACCATATTTACGAAAATGGAGCAGACTAAAGTTGTATGTGCCACTGAACTCATTATTCAGATTCAAAGCAACATCAATCGTTTATCCACAGCAATATCAATCGTTTATCCATAGCAATATCAATCATTTGAAAATATTTTTTTCTTGTTAAAACTGGTTTTTGTCCAGCGGGAGTAATAAACGTTTTTGTAAGTTCTTCATCAGAGTAAAATATGGCAGGTTCTCGCAGCAGTCTGCTTTTAAAACTTCTCGTTCAGTTATCTGAGATTGCTACTTGTCTATTAAAAAGGCAAGTTTTCAAAACTAAGGCCCAGCAGTATCGAAGATATGGAATGCGGGAGACGTTGGGATCAGTTTCAGTCTGAGGTTGACAATTGGGAGAAGTAAATTTCCACAAGCAAATAACCCTATTGCCAACGGACCGTAAAAAGTAATTTAATATTTATCCTATTGAAAAACAATATCTGCAAATGCTCTTTTTGTAAAACCATTTGTCTCAACTTCGTATCGATATCTGTGTATTGAGATAGGTTTTCCTGCATTTTTTTTGTCACTGAAATTTTGCAGAGAATGTTTGATGGGCATAACGAAAATTGGCACTGTGAACTTGTTCATTGTGTAGATGGACTTCGCAATTAGAGAACAGAGAATGAAGAGCATTATATATAAATAATGCTTCTTCGGCATTGTCGACTCGTGTTCGATAGCCTTTGATAATCCTTCCTCTGATGATCAGTTATTACGATCAGTTTTCAACTGGATTTCGATTGTGGATTCATTTAGTGAATTTGTTGGAAATATTTGTTGATCATTGGGCCAAAGAATGGGGTCTAAAATAGGAAATTTCCCCCAAAAAGTTGAGCATATAGTGAGGCAAAGATTTCATTTGCATTTTAGCCGACTGTTTTTTATAACGATAAATGGGGAAATGATCAAAATTTTTTCTTGGAAAAAAAGGTTATTTGCACTTGACCAATAGAGAGGAAGGGAACAATGTGTAAAGCTGCGTTTCCTAATTCTTTATGAACACTGTGGAAATTCTATTTGATTAATTTATGGAATCTAAAGTGTTCGAAATTGCGATAACTCGGAACCTGAGATCTCATAAAATTCCTATCATAATGGAACTCTCAGAGTTCGAATGGGAAGGAGCCTAGAAGAGGACATTTTACATCACCGATTGAATTTGGTTCAACTATATCCAAGTAGAATAAAACTGCATATGTTCCAGTAATATCAAAAGGGAGATCCGCCGTTGCCAGGACGTGGTATTTTATGATGCTTTCGATTAAATCATAACAGCTTAAACGTCCAAGTTAGCAGCATTACTTTTGCTGAATGATACATTCCGAGATCCTATATTGCCAAAAGTTAGCCTTCGAAATTTTTATCAATATTGATAGGAATTTTAGGGTGTAAGTTTTGGGATGTCGTGCTTCTGCGAGTGTATCTGTGAGAATCTTAGCAAATTTGTCCATAGAGTTAAAAAGCGTTAAAAAGTGCTGGTTAAATAGAGAAGAACTGCTTCTTTTTCTCATCATAGTGAAATGTCATCAATGCTCCTTCAATTTTATAAGATGTACAAGGATGCGATACTTCGAATAGAGCTACTTCCCAAGATCCATCCAGTTCTTTTTTTGTCGGGAAGAAAAGTATGAAACAAAGCCTCCGTATTTTGAGGAGAAACTTGAGAGGAAGCGGGTGAGATCAATTCTGGATAGAACAAAATCATGATGTTTGATTGTTCTGTGTGACTTTTGTTTGAAAAAATGATTAGTCAAGGTTCTTCAGGAAGTCTTTCCAAATTTTTTTTGGACGGACGATACTTTGTTCTGTATTTTTCCTCTTTTTATACCGCCATCAACTTGTTTCCGCATTGTTGATTGTGCAGTCTTCTGTAATGCTTTTTAATCGAAGTCTGTATTTTCCGGAATTGCTGACTCAGTTGTTACATCTTGCCTATTTTTCTTGCTGCAGGAAAAACGTATTTCATGAGAAGAATTGTTCTAGGGCGCTAAGGCTCCAAGGCCGTGCCGTCTCTGACAAGGAACTCCTTTGAGATAAGGTAGATTGTAACCGTCTATTTTCTAGCTCGACTAATTGAAAAACGATTATTTAACTTTCGACAATTCTTGCTCGTAAAAGATTTCTCAATGTTTTCACCTTTCTGATCAACAACAAAGTATGTTGGAAAGGGTGCCAATGTGTTCATTTTTTCGTTAGAAAAATTTTGTGTGCATTTTGCGGCCTATATCCTTTTCGGTATTTCTGTTCTACTAATGCCAACCTAACTTTATCACCCACTTGAAAATTAGGCTTCTTGCTAATTCGTAGTTCCATCCACTTGTACATGACAGTCAAAAAGTCAATATTCAACACATTTTTGGGCGCCAACCCAATACTCCGATTGACTCTTGAGTTAATGACGTCAACAAACAATTGCAGGTCTTTGATGTAGGATAATGTGTTTTTTTCTTCCAGGTAGTGGTAAATTAAGTTTTTCAGAGTTCGTATAGCTCTCTTGCTAATAGCTACTTTCGTTTTAATATAAAGGTGATAACATTTGACTCCCACGTCCTGTCAGAAATTGGCCATATCTCCAAACAAAGTTTCCTTGGTCTAACCATATTTTTTCTCGTTCTTCTTTGAACACATTTTGAAAAACCGCTTTCACTGCCTCTGCTCTTTTCTCCAAAATGGCTCTACTCGCAAGTATCGAGAAAAAACAATTACGGTAGCGATTAAAAAGTTGATATCTTGTTCCATTGTGTTAGCTGATCCTTTTTTGGAAGATCGAAGCACCAATTTTCATCAACATAGCGGGGAAGTTTTTGTCTGATTCTTTTGTATCTTGTATAAGAGTCTTCTTAATGTAATATTTCTGTAACTTTATCGCGACTGACTCCACATGCGTTTGTTAGGTAACTTCTGCGAACTGATTCCTACTGAAACTGTAATTGAACCAATCTGAGTTATAGTGCGTCCTCAAAACGTTGTTTTTAACCTGAAGTGATCTCAATTTTATAAAATTTTATGAATTAAGAAATAGTTTGGACCAACTGTAGCGTTTTTCACTTTAATTGAATGAAAAAATGTACTTTATTCGTATATCTTTTTCAAAGTTTTCAATGTGTCCGAGTTTTTCTTGGAGTAGAATTCCAGATCTGTCGCAAGTTCTTTAGATGTACGATGGGTTTTTTCTGAACTAACTTTTTCTTTCGCTTGTTTGATAATTGGAAAAATTGTTTCTTCTTTTTATAGATCTCGCAGGAAGACGATGACGGCTTCTTTTTTCTGGTCTCCCACAGTTCTTTTGGAATAAGAACAAATTTCTGACATCACTCATTGAAGAAAGTCAAAAAAGTGTTCATGCAAGGTTGATATGTAACTTAGTATTGTTATTCCAGTTCTTTAAACCAACATAATTTTTGTGGAATTTTTCTGGAGTTTTCTAAGTTGTTTTTGGAAGCCAGCAAACTGATTTCTTCTTACGCCTGTGAGTTTCGCTTCAATCAAGTTTACAACACACTCAGAGATATTCCGACAGAGCTTCAGAGTATAATAATTTTATGCATTTATCATTATTATCATTAATACGAGCACGATTGTTCGGTACAAAAAGTGCTGAGGGAAAAGATTTTACATATGAACAATATCTCAACAAATCAGGTGTAAATGGTCTCAATGTAATCTTAAGATGACCATTTGGTTCTTCTGTTGCATCGATATACCACGGTTTTAGTTGTTTTTCTAGACCTAACCGTCTTCCCAAGCTATCAATTTGCTTCACATCTCTCCGTGTTTTTAACAAAACAATGTGATTAGTCTGCAGCTCGGCATCACGTCCAGTTTTTGTGGAAGAGATTATCCTTGATATGTACACGTTTCAGATTTCGATGTCTACCGGCTGTCGCAGTTCCGTTAAATTTCTCCGACTTGAATTTCCAATGAATCATTGAATATAAGTAAAAATTTGGTGCAGTCACTGGTTAAATTATCTGTTAAATCAAAGTCAACACCCTGAATGAATTCTATGTCTGCAATTGATGGCATCATTGTATCGTAAATAGTCTGAAAGAGCTTATAAAAGTATAAAATTCAATCAAACGAGCGTTGAAATGTTTTCATTTGTAGCGTATCCTTAATGAAAACAGTTTTCCCAGATTCGGAAGGACAAACAAGATACATCAGATTGCGTTCCCTTGTTGATATGGTCTTTTTCATTTTATGATTTTGCATTAGGAAGTATGTAATTTAAAGCACTTGAAAGAAAAGCAACCGAAACTGTATTTTTGTCACAAATTCAGGCAAAAGTGAGGTTGATAATTGAAAAACGAAGAAGTGTTTAACAACTAAGCACTGGAATATTGACAAAATTTTTTAGAGAGCAAGTGTCTCCACCAATTTTCCAATGAGGCTTTTCGTGATTGTTATCAGCAAATATAAAATCAGATTAGTAATTGAGATGATCTGACATTACAGAGCCATTGATTTTTGTTGGTCTTCACGTAATAATGATTCACACTTTGTTTAAATGGAATCTTGGTGATATTTTTCAATAAAAATTATATGCAAGAGCTGTTATATGTCCCAAGAAAAAAACTCAATATAGAGTTAAACAATATTACCAAGCAATAATATCCAGAGCCGATACTCAGATTTCTTTTCAGGTATCCCGCGGCATCAATAAATGTAGCATGTAACCAAAAAATTGTTGACCATTTAAAAATTTTTTCTAACTATGAATCACCGACTCCTATTAGTCCCCCAAACGGAGCTTCTCTGTTGACTTTATCCGGATGTATACTTTTGTCCAAGCTTCGACAGACAGCCAATAAGTAGTTTTTCATTTTCGTGTTTTCAATAAAAAATGTTCACTGACTTCTTTCTCTAACTCTGCATTTTTAACAAAATCCATATCAGGCTAGTGTACTGGAACAATAAATTTTAAAAAGAGATTGAATACAAAATATCACCAATTAAAATATGAAAAAATTACAATTACTTCTATGCACTTTGCAATCTTTTTCGGTTTTCGACCTCGTTCAGTATAGAAATAATTTCATCAGTCATTCTGAGTAGTTTCTCCATCTCCCCGCTTCTGACTGAAAGAAGGCATTTCTTTCTAAAACTGTGTGTTTCAGTCCCTCGTGAGATCAGCTTGATTATGAAGTAAAATGAATTTGGATCTTCTTGGACAAATATTGCAGTCACACAATCAATCCGTTGAGCAGTCTCACTCACCTTCCAGAACACCTTGAATTTTTTGGTTTTTTTTCTCTACGTCAGTCGTTTGAAACAAAGTGTCGTCAATAACCAGCTTCGCAGTGACTACAGTAGGTTCGAACTGTAGTGCCTCTTTTATCATCTCAGGTAACTTTTCAATAACAGGCTTCAATTCTTCGATTGATAACGTCAGAAATTGATGCAAAACAAAACCACTTTTCTCATTTTCGCGAAAAACTTTCAAGCAGGTCCAGTTAGCAGTTTAACTGATAATTTCCTCTGGGATGCTGATTTTGGTTACCGTTTTCTAGAAAAAACCAACAGTTGTTTTTTGCATCGTGCTCTTCATTTGGTTTTGATTCGTGTTGTTTTTTTAATCGTTGTTGTCTTTAAACAGTGAAAACGAGCTCTCATTATGGAAATCAAACTGGTTTCCCTTATGAAATTGTTTTCGAATGGGAAAATTGAATGGTTTTTTGATGTAAGAGGAGACTGAGCATTGTTCCATCTGTGTCGTAAAAGGGTGAATTGAGTAAGAGACGAGGATTGGAAGTAAAAATACAAAAACATGTAAGAATCGGGGTAATTGAATATTGTAAGCTGAAAAAAACAAATGACTGAAATAACTTCAACAAAAACCTCGTTATATCGAGCCAAGGAAATTTCAGCAAAAAACTGGAAAATTTGGTAAAATAAAACTTCAGAGCCAATAAGATCCTTTCAAAGACTTTGTAGAGCCAGTGGAAATTGAGTCCTCATAACGACGTAACATTTATGTCAATTCTATTTTCAGTTAACTCACGTAATGTTAAAGCTGGAGTTTTCCATAAAAAGTAACGTGCGGAAGAAAATAGCAACAGATACAATCGAGTTGTCTGACTCTTAAGATTTATATTGGAGAACACCTTTTGTTCCAGAAAGGGATATTTGGATGAGGTAATCGGCTCTCATCGTTGTCATTTGCACTCTCTTTGAGCGGAGGAATAATAGGGTCTTCGAAATAGGGCATATTGAAGGCTTCTGATTTTTTTAGAAAGCTAGTCAGCTTGTTTAGAGAACTTGACATCTACCCACCAAACACCGTAGTGATTTATGTCACGAGAGTACGGGAACAGAATACCTTTGTTGTCTTTCAATGGGTGACACCTTTGTTGTTTTCGCATTCTTTCGATGGTTTGAAAGTAAGTTAGGAGAGAAAACAATGAATTGTTGACTTTTTTCATCGGCTAGGTGGAAGTTACGATGTCTAGCTGCCTCTAAAGTTCTTCACAAATCCTTCGGAAGTATCAAGCTAGTAATATCTGTTTTTATTTTTACCCTAGTGGAATCCGCCACAAAGGATAAATCCAAATTGTTATCGGCTACTACCTTTTTAAATGTTGATGCTTCCGTGATAGGAGCGTAATCTAAAGCTGAATGAAATGTTGAAAGAAAAGATGTCGAGGGAAGTAAAGGAAGAATCGAAGTATTTTGCTTTTTTTAAAACCACTAACGTTCAGCTCTGGTAAAACACAAAATTAATCGATAATGTTTCTCAGCATCACTACAATCCAAAATCAAATCTGACAGATTATATGATTGGATAAAAAAGCTAGAAATTGATTTTTTCAAAATATTAATAGATACCTCTTTTGAAGTTGGGAAACGAAAATTCAGTTTAAAACGAAACAGTAAAATGACATTTTAGAAATTAAATTAAACAAAAAATATTAAAAAAACTTTAAAAACAGGAAAAAGGGAAAGAAAGAAATATTGAAAAATCCTTCGTGTGAACAGCGTGGGTGTCATGCTGTGAGGTACGTCTTTGGAAGATTGATGAAAATAGGCTATACGTAATCTTTATACATAGATTCCTCTTTTTAAACCCTCTTGCTCACATATAACTACTAAGTTTCTTGCAAGATTAACTTTGTCTTGCCAGATATTTCACGATTAACTCCATCTTGCAAGATCATACAAGATTCGTTTTTGGTCTCGACTAGGGTTGACCAGCACATTTTTATCGAGTCTCTATACGTTTGAAATCTTTCAAGCGTCGCTTACATAATTTTCAAACAGCAATCCCATTTTTGCTTCCAACTCTACGGATTTTTCAGCAAGTATTAGCTTTACCTTTACAACTTTTTGTTGTCCTAAAACAGAACACAAAAAGTCCCAAAAAATAGGGGCTCTTTCATTGCAACGCAAGTTGTCAGAGAAATCATGGGTTTTGAATTGTGCTCCAACTCTGTTATCTCACGTAATGTACAGCTCATCACAAAAATATGTTTCAATATGAAAATGTACTCTGTTCTGCAGGATTTCAATTTTATAATGTGAGTTTTCTACATGTGTTCGTTCTGTTGCTCATGTAGGCCATTTTTAGGATTTTTGGAACAGTGCAAATTCTTAATCTTTCATCTTGATAGATATAATAGTGATAGCTATAAGTTTTTATTTCGCCACATCCTTTGAACAAACTTTTAACAAGGTAGTGAAAATGAGAGCAATTCTAGTCTTCATGTTAGTCTCAGCAAAATAGAAACAGGATTGAGGCAACAATGAGGCGGATAGAAAGCATTTTGAGAAGAATATATTCGAGAACGATGAAAAAGGGGAATCCAACAGATTGAACAAAATCCCAATAGTTAGAAAATAAGGAAATATCCCCAATTTTTTTGAATTGCAGTTTTCTGAATGTAAGTCTATCAGAAAGGCTCTTTGATTTCTTAGGCATTTTTATATATTATTTGCGCATGAATTTGCCTTTCTTTGCTTGACGGTGCAGCTTGGTACCAATGTCAGTCGCTGTGTGATGGAGTGCTCATGTTGAAGAACTCATTAGACAAGAAATGGCCCACTTGTTGGAAAACAACATGGATACAACATTAATTTAGTTATGCATATTCCCAAAAATGTGGCAATTTATAAAGCTTTCAATATCGGCTGACCAGGCAAACTGTCAGGTTGAAAAACGGACATGAATGAGTTTATCTGTACACAGCGACTAGGTCAGTAATGCTTTGTGGGATCTTTTCCGTTTGTGCTCAAATCAAGCTCCTGGTATGATCAAAATATCATTCTCGTTTCATGAAGCGCTCTGATTTTATTTGCTGATGTTCAACCTGTTCGACAAATGCTCTGAAGCACGATGATATAATACTTCAGTTTGATGGCCGCGCACCGCTTCAACCCCAATATATGAGCTTGAGTACCGCAATTGGTGAATATGTTTTGGCTTATGGGAAAAATATGACCATTACTGGATGGATTGATACACATCCTTTCCTATCATCTAGTTGTTAGCAAAACTAGGTATTGAAAACGTCGAAGTCTTGTTTTGTAACCTACAAGACCTGAACAATACAAAACCAAAAAGGTTTCAAGCAATATTCGAACTCTTTTGGGGTCCTTGGACTCTTTCAAGCAATATTTGGAGTTCTTTCGGGGGCTACTCAGAATTGGTTGGAAAAACTTTGAAACGGATAGCCTTGCTTGCCGATAACTGATACTTTCAACAGGCTGGCTTATCAATTGCCTACAATTGGTTATCTCAAGGACTTTCAGTGACCTTAATGAAATGTTCGGCCACAACGCTGATCGCTAGAAATCCTCTGTTATGAGACTCACTCGTGAGGAAACACCCGCAGCTCCACAATCAATGTTTAATTCATTGTCTTGCCTCACCAAAATTTCAGCTGTCCAGATATTGATGCCCGAGAACTCTTTTGTCACCCAATGAAAGAGGACAACCATCATTTTTCTTCAACCCGATTGTGTGGGTTGATGAGGACAAAATTTTGAAGATCCAATTGAGTAGGTTCATGGTAACAAACAAAAGGCAAAGACTCAATTGCGTGGGTACCATGTTGCTTTTTAGATACTAACCTGATTGTAATAAAATTTTTTGAAAATGAACTAAACTTAGAAATGATTTTGTACATGAGTTCTATAGCCAAGTAGTTTGTCACTTTAAAAATTTCATCTACCAAAAAATGGGTGCTGTAAATAATGAAATAAAATTTGTTATTTAAATATTTTCATTATTTTCCCAATATTAGAATTGGCATCAAATTCGGACTCTTTATATCGAAATCATTGATAAAGGATCCGAAAGTTTCAGGTTCTTCAGATATCTCAGTAAAAAGTCTTATTATTCTAGAGTTCATAAAATCTTATGCATATGATTCTTCGATTGCACGTTTCATTCTTTAGCTGTGCAGAAGAAATATATTTGTCATATAATGAACAAATCAGTATTTTGCAAAATACATTTCGCAATTTTCATACAAATTTTCTTTTTTAAAAAAGTAGAAACTTTAGCTTGACCGCGTGAAGGAGCCTCTGAACATTATCCTCAGATGACAATAATGCATTAAAAGAGGAATATTGGAAGCCAGACAATTATTATTGAAATGTGCTGCCAATTGACTGAGTTGAAGTGGAACGATTGCAAGTTTGGATAGAAAAAGATTTTCCGTCGCATGTTAGATAATAATAATGCTATGGTTTTTTGAAACTTGCAATTTTTGAAGAGATTATTGGCTTTTTGAATAATCTTTTGGAAGTTTTCGAACCCTTCGGCATTATATTTCCTTTTTTGAGCACAGTGACACATTGTGAATTGTGAGTTATTTGTCTTGCGACCAGTAGAAACAACACATTGTGTGGGCTAACGAATTAGAGCTATAGGTTTTGGTCTTCACCCTAAGAAAACGAGAGCTATAATATCAATGGCTGCCAGACAAGTTTCTGTAGTTTCAGTTAATTAACAGAATTGGGATGTTTTAATTTTGAATTTGAAAAACTAATGTGGAGGATGCTTGGCTTCTTATTGGCCGAAGTGATGCCTTCTCCGGTTTCAGCCCTAATTGCATATCAGGATGATATACCAAACATATCAAAGTACCCATAATGTACCCAATCTCTTACCAGATTATCATTAGAAAAATAATATCTCATAAAATTATCAGCTAAACCTTTCGACAAAAGAGCTTAAGTAAAATAATTTATATCGATGTAATGAAGTATTTTTACCAAGTTAGTGTGGTCGTGCTTGGTGGGCTGTGGCCATGACTCATCGGCGTCTTATTTGATATCAAACGAAAGCTTCACAACAAACTATGCATTTAAATCATGAAGGCACTACCAGTGGCCAATTTGTGATCGATTTGTTGATCAAAAAGATTTATAGAAAAGAGTCTGATTTTAAATGAATGGGTATCTGCCGCATGGGCTAAGTTAGTTTTGGGTATAGAGACATTAAACTTTAATTTAGTTTGACGGAGTGCTTTGGAGCTGGCCATGGCTTTTTGCAGAAGGGTTGTCCTCATTAGTTTTGCCCCTTTTAGCAAAAAAATTTGATGCTCGCAGGCCTCAATTCTTCCGTTCGAACAATGTTCAAAATCAAGCAGAATAACTGTAACGCACAGATCTTTCTCGGTAGTTGTTTTCTCTACTCCTTCTTGCTAAGAGATAATATCAGTACCGCTGAATGAAGCACTCCTCTAATCATATCAAGCAGTTTTGTGAAAGTAGACTTCAAAAACACAAAGAACTCGAGATAGCTGAAAATAAATAGTAATTTTACGCCCCACTCTCAATTTTCATTTTTGGAAAAAATTGGTGAACCGCAACGAGCAGTTAAGATTTACTAACGCGTACTGAGCCGCCACAGTAGATCAGAGCTGAATCTGAGTTCCTCCAGAGTAAAAGATCGGTCAACTCTTGGATTAGGCTTGACAGAGTTTCTTCCAGGTCTTCTAGTAGGTCTTCTCTGGAGCTAGTCTGCACAAAGCTGAGTCTCCAGTAAGTCTATAAATTGGTTGTTCTTGACAGAGTTGGCCACAGAGTAGATTTTTATTACAGCAATTGATTCCTGGTGAACAAAATGGGATTCCGGATTATACTACTTCTAAACCAAAATTCTAATTTTTATTTCGTGTTGGGAAAAAGACTTCACTTGCATTTCCTAAAAACTCCTACTAGAAAATCTTGCAATTACTTGTTGTTCCTGATATATCAGAACCTTAGATTTTTCCCACCTCCTCGATTTGTTTTTTGTATTCTAGAACAACGAAGGTGACTAGGATATATTTTTCAAGACATGCTCTGAGCCAGCTCTGTCAACAATTCTCCTAGAGTAGCCCTGGTCTGCGCTGGCTCTGTCAACAGTTGTCCCAGAGTAGGCCAATTCTGATCCAGCTCCCTCAAGAGTTGTCCCAGAGTAGTTTTGCTCTGAGCCAGCTCTGTCAAGATTTCTGCTGGAGCACGCCTGCTATGAGCCAGTTTTTTTCAAGAGTTGTTCCAGAGTAGGCTTGCTCTGATCAAGCTCTGAGAGTTTCTCTGAAATCACTATAATCGAGTTCTGCTCTGCTCTAGAGATTAAGGTACAGGATGAATTTCGAGAATTACGTCTTAAAGGTATGTATACCATGCCTCATTAGGTCGGAGTGGCCAATGAGACTAGGACTTTTTAATCAAATTTGACGAATTTTGCATTTTCATTCATTCATAAAACTTAATATAACACCATAAAACGTTTTCCACTATTGTGCAAATATGATAGATTGTACGAGCACTTTTTGAGCAGAGCAACACTTTTCTCACAACAAGGCTGCTAGGTCTAAAATCTCAACAGCAAAATTCAATAAAATCTGCAACGTTTGTCATATATGATATTTTAGCTATGGATCGCTGCAACGCAACAAATTAACTGCAAGGTAGCCGGTTATTGGTTTAACTGCAAGAGTTCAAAAGCGGATTTGAAACCAGAGATTGGAAATCTTGATCAAGTGAAACATTATAGTGAGCTACATTTGCTCCTGGACTCTATGCACTAATTGAAAAATAATTTAAAATAAAATTTTCAGGCTGTCTTTGTCAAAAACACTCATACTTTTTTCAAGAGTTATCCCAGGGTAGACTTGCTCTCAGCCAGCTCTGAGAGGTCCTCTAAGTTTACTATAGTCCAGTTCTGCTCTGCTCTAGAGGTTAAGGTACAAGAAGAATTTCCAGAGTTACGTCTTGAAGGCAAGTATACCACGCCTCATTAGGCCGGAGTGGCCGATGAGACTAAGACTTTTTATTCAAATTTGACAAATTTTGCATTTTCACACTTTCATCAGACTTAAGAAAACACCAAAATATCCTTTCCACTTTTGTGCGAAGGTAATAGATTGTACGAGCTGTTTTTGAGCATAGCAACACTTTTCTCACAACAAGGCTGCTAGGTCTAAAATCTCAACAGCAGAATTCAATAAAATATGCAACGTTTGTCATAAATGATATTTTAGCTACGGATTGCTACAACGCAACAAATTAACTGCAATGTAGCGGGTTATTGGTTTAACTGCAAGAGTTCAAAAGCGGATTTGAAATCAGAGGTTGGAAATCTTGATCAAGTGAAACATTATAGTGAGCTACATTTGCTCCTGGACTCTATGCACTAATTGAAAAATAATTTAAAATAAAATTTTCAGGCTCTCTTTGTCAAAAACACTCATACTCTTTCAAGAGTTATCCCAGAGTAGACTTGCTCTCAGCCAGCTCTGAGAGGTCCTCTAAGTTTACTATAGTCCAGTTCTGCTCTGCTATAGAGGTTAAGGTACAAGAAGAATTTCCAGAGTTACTTCTTGAAGGCAAGTATACCACGCCTCATTAGGCCGGAGTGGCCAATGAGACTGAGATTTTTTAGTCAAATTTGACAAATTTTACATCTTCATACTTTCATCAGACTTAAGATAACACCAAAATATCATTTCCACTTTTGTACGAAGGTAATAGATTGTACGAGCTGTTTTTGAGCATAGCAACACTTTTCTCACATCAAGGCTGCTAGGTCTAAAATCTCAACAGCAAAAGTCAATGAAGTCTGCAGCGTTTGTTTTAAATAATATTTTAGCTACGGATTGCTACAACGCAACAAATTAACTGCGAGGTAGCCTTTTATTGGTTTTATACTAGAGGGTATGGGTTGCGAATGTTCAAACTTCTGACTCGATGGTCGTACTCCTAGTATATGCTATCTTTCTAAGCCTGATAAGTCTCATAAAAGTATTTTTTGATCTAAGTAAGTAAATTTGGCTAATTGATCTAGTTATAAGTTTTATATAATCTTTATAGAAATCTAACATAGATAAATTCACAGCTAAAGTAACGGTTAAAACTTTAAGTTATAAAAGTTAGGAAGTTATGAAAGTTAGAAAGAGGAGAAGGTCGGGAAAGTTAGTAAAAACTTTACTAACTCGAACTGTTATCAGTAACTTATTATTCCCTTTTTGAATAGAGTCCTGACTTGAAAGTTATCTCTAACTATTCGTTTTTCGATATAGTTGAGAAGATTGAATTAGTAATTAACTTTGGAATATTTTGTGTTGAGATTACTTTCTCGGTTTGGAGATATTAAATTCTCAGTTTCTCTGAGTTATTATTTCTTAATTTCTCAAAGTTGTGATTCTTTCTTTGCTATATATAGTCCTCAGAACGGGATAATTCACGTCCTGCTGGCTGGACGGTAAAATGTCCGTTTGGCTGGACGGACGGACATTTTACGCAATTTGAATGGTTCAGCATAATTGCATCATTCTATTTTTAGAACGATGTAATTTGAATACTTAGCTTAGTTAAGCTAAGTATCCAACATAAACATTACTTTAGTACATCCCGACCCGGTCCTTAATGATGGTAGAATGAAACAATCTGCATAAAAATTTTACAAAAAATGTATGATGAAACAACTGCATAATAATTTACAAAAAGAAAATAATAATGGTTAAATATAAAACTTTACACGCACTGTTTAAAATATAAAAAATGTTTTTGTGACTCTCTTCCGGGCTTATAGATTTGAAAAATTTTCTTGATCACGGAAGTCGCCGTTACGGTAGTCACGTAATTCTCGCAGCAGGCTGTCATTGCGCTGCTGGAGTTGAAAGTTCTTGTATCTCTCTTTTAGGAAACTCTGCTCGAGGTTACGGATGTAACTGTCTTCAGAGCTTTCTAAATTAGCGGTTAAAAGATAGAAAGGGACGGACAAAATTTGCTTGTCAATCCCCAAGTTCTTTGCTCGATATGTTTTGGTTTTAGGGTTGTATGACATGAGTTTATACAAATTTGCGTGGTTCTGCAGCTTATAGTTCAAGCTCATGTCATATTTCGGGTGCCCCTTGAAGCTTGGGTTGCACACTAGTTGTTCTGTTTTGATTTGGCGATTGATTTTGTCCTGCACAGTAAGTGTCTTTGGCATGACTGCTGCCACTGGTGGTTGGAGTTGCGATGGTCCCGGTTGTGGTTGTTGTTGAGGTTGCTCTGAGGGTTTTTCTTGTTGCTCCTGTGATTCTGGTTCTATAGTTGTCATTAGATATTCCTCTACAATATCGGTTGGGAGTTCCAATGGGGGCTGATCATCTAGGAGCTCCTCAAATGCTGGCAGAAGAAAATTGTTGTCATCTAGTGCTAAGCTCTAAAAGGGATTATAAAAGTTATTTATAGTTGTAAGTAATTAGATTTAATTACACTGGGGAAGTGGGGAAATCATCATTGTTAGACTGATTTTCCCTCTCTTGTCTGATTGCTTGGAGTTCACTTTGTATAGGGGGTATATGTTTATAGTCGGCTCTTTATAAGTTGGTGCTTGTACTAAGTGTTCTGAGTCGTCTCTTTCTTCAATAGGACGAAATACTGATGTTACTATGGACTGAAAAAGTATATTGAAAGTAGCTGATAGTATTACTTTTCCGAAACTCACTGAGGCTCCTGTAATTTTGTGTATTTGTAGTGCTCGAATGATGCAAACTACAATGTCGATTATAAATTTCACAAAAAGGAATACAGCGAAAGTAATTCCGCACTGTTCTAAATAATAGTGTACTCGGCCGAAGGCTTTTATATACCGGTTGTGTAGAAATTGGGACGATATTAGAGAATCTAAATATATTGTTTTTGTAGTATAGTAGTTGCTATAACCACTAGGCTGGCTTTTATTATGTTGAATCTCAACTAATTCACGAGAAAACTCTTGCGCTGCGTCTTTCATTTCAGAATTTAAAGTTACATCATTCCAAAATGCAATCATGTCTTCATTAACATGAAAAGAAACTTCCTGTCCGTTTTAAAATTTCATTGAAACCATTTTGTGTTTCTGATTGCTGGGTGCAAATAATGCTGGCCCAGTGACTTGTGTTATACTTGGAGTTAATTCGATCCAAGAATTATCATTTTCAATATCTAGTTGAAAAAGATTCTTTTGTTTGTTGTTACATGGTTGTTGTTTAGCAGTAGTGAAAGTTTGTCTGCTAACTGGATCGATAAAGCGAACTTTATTTTTGTATAACACAGGTATTCTATCATAACAAGTGTCCATTACTTGTAAAGGCGAATGAAATTTTGGACAGTGATAGAGCCAGGCTACATTGCCATTTGTCTCTAAAAACATAGATCTGTTATTAGTTAACAGAAAACCAGCCAGCTTAGGGCTGAAACGCGATTATGCAAGATGTGTATTTTTAAGTGAACGTTCTAGTTCACAAATTTGTTGTATAGTATTTATTTCAGAGAGTTGTAGCCTTCGGAAATTAGTGTACTGATAATAGTCGAATTTAGTATTCAAATGCGCCTCATAATCTATCTCAGTTCGTGAGATGTTAAGCGAACTTATTGAACTGTTCGGAAGTTTAGTAATTCTATTTATAGTGGGTAGAGGTTCGAGTGCCTCTCCTGTATTCATATTAAATCCGCCTGTAAATTCAACATACAGTGTGTCGTATGGTGACGGATAAACTATATTATTGCTATTGCAAAGCGATTGAGGCTTATTGTACACTTGAAATAGAAAGCTTTGTTCTTTCTCTGATTCTTTAGAGATATAATAATTATCTCTTATTTTTATCATTTTGCCTTCAAATTGTTCTCTTACAGCGAACAAGCAATTATCTTGTTTCTCCCAGCTATAAGCATGGGGTCGGTTGAAGTACTTTGACCTCCTTCTGATAATGTGCAAGGCAGGGGAATATTTAGCCAGTTATTTACTGAGCCTCCCCGCAGGTTAACATTTAAAGTTGTATCCTGCATATATGTTTCAAACGTATCGTGAATTATCCAGCCAGAATCGTCACATTCGTCTGGATTTTCTCCAATATTGGGACCAGAATTTTTTATATAAGTTGTTCTTACATTTAATTTAATCGGAATTTCTTTTCCGTTAATACTTAACTTATTAGTTAATCTAGCCTGCCTACACTGTTCTGGAGTTAAATCTACGTCTGTGGTAATTGTGCTACGTTTTGCATCAATTCCACTAGCGTCGAAAAGGCCGCAATACCACCTAATGCTTTGGTGGCTTGCTCTACACATAGTAGCTTCTAATTTTCCTCTAAAGAAAGGGTTGAAAATTTGTCCCTTGACTTTTGAAATTTCAACATTTTGTGGTTCAATTTTACAAGGAGCAACTCTATTTAGTGAGTACATTTTGTTAGAGTCCATAAGTGAACAATCGTAGTGAGCGACTTTTAGTGATGTTGCAGTTTTTGCGTATAAGTGATGGTGAGCAGCTTTTAAATCTGTGAAAATTTCAGAGTCTGGTTTTTCAAATTTGTGAAATTAGATAAAATTAAGGTTGTGGTCACAATGAATTTTGTAATATTTTCTATGTATCTGTTTTTGCAAAATAGAAATAGACGAAACAGAAAAAGAATAAGCAAAAGATTTACCTCAGTGAAATTTCTTCTGGGGTTTTCAGTTTCAATAACCTCTCCCTCCTCGGGGAACAGAGATTCGATTTCTGGATTCATTTTTAAAAATGATTTTCGGATTGTTTTGTAGACGAGAGTTTAAAGATGTAGTCTTTACGCGAGAGATTCAGAAGAATGAATCGTTCAGTTGGGTTGAGAATTTATAGATTTCTCAATGGCAATTTGGCCGTCCGTGCGGATGGCAATATACTGAGCTCTGATTGGCTAACTGTGCTGTTCTTAATGGCAATGTGGCCGTCCGTGCGGATGGCAAAATACGGAGCCCTGATTGGCTAACTGTTTGAACTGCATTTTATCAGTTTGTATATTTGCATAAATTATTGAGAGCGGATTATTATCCGCGCAACTGGCGGAATATTCAATTCTGATTGGTTGATTGAGGGTTGTCCGTGAAGACAGAGTGAATAGGAAGTTTAACTGGTTGGGGTATATTTTTATTCCTGTATAAATAGAGAAACTTTCTGAGTAAAATTCTAGTCTAACTTCTAATAATAAGGAACAGAACAGTTTTTAAATTGTTTAAAGAGGCGAATTATTCTGCCTTCGAACACTTAGATTTGGAGTTGGATGCCAGAGAGATGAAATTTTTCCTCTCTGAGCAGTATATATCAACTCAAATTGTCCTCTCTGAAGAGGAGTTTTATTCGCTGCGGGTTGCGCAGGAATATTGTGTAAATAATAAAGATAGGAATTTATTGAATTACGCTAAGATATGTCCTGCTACAGTGCAGTACCTCAAATGTTGGTTGGGGGAAGAGGTAAATTTTTGAAGTTACAATTATTTTTCTGGGATATATTGGGGTAGATTAAGAAATTTTTGAATTTTTTAGTTCGAGCGAAAGTTAACAGCACCAGACCCCGAGTGCCATGAAGAATTTATGAATTATGTGTTCGAGCTTTGGCGAGTGTGGTGGACGCCTGAGGCAGCAAGAGCTGCTCAGCAATTATATGGGTTGGCTGTTGTTGTGGGGCGCGGGTTTTCTCTTTCGAGACTGTACTATTGCCCGCGAATACATTAAACTAATTAAACTTGCTAGAGCTCGACTGTTATAAATTTTGTAAATTTTTGCTTTAAATATTTTTATAATTTGTATATTTTATTTTTATACTTTCGTATATTTTAATAACAACTTTGTATAAAAGAATTATTTCTTTTGAACTTTTGGAATTAAATCTGATGGAATTGTATTTCCATAGCGTTTAGGTTCAGTCCGTGTTCTCTGCGGTCTGACGTCAGAATGAATTGGGTTAGGATTAGTTTTTATTTTTACTGGGTGGGGGGTTGAACTAAAGATAGGGCTAAGTGTATGGGAATTGGACGTAGTACTTTGTGAGCTACTTTGGGGGCTAAACAAATTCCTGATATGTATTGTGCTATCATTTCTATTTGTTTTGTATGGGCTGTTAGGCGCACTCCGGCACGTGTTAACAGTAGTTGAGTATTCAACTGGTTGCGGTGATGTTATTTGCTCAGCCTGATTATTTGCGTTGTTAATAATAGGCCACGGCATATATTCCGGGTTATCAATTGTTTGGTGATTGAATCTATTTATTGAGTACTGGTTGAACCTATCATAGTAGGCCTGTGAATCATCATAATTAGTACTATAGTCCTGTACTAACTTGTCTATTTCCTGTTCTTTAGGAAAGTATTCTACTAAGTGATTTATATGCACTACTTTCTTTTGTTCAGTTGTGTTGTGAACAATTTCATACGTAGTGTTAGTAATTTGTTTAGTAACAGTATATGGTCCAGAGCGTAACTCTAGTAGTTTTTTGGATTTCAATAATCCTTTAGCGTGATTCTCTAGTAGAACTTTACGACCGATTTTGATTGGTCTTCCCAATTTAAATCTATTCCTATACTCGTGTGCTTTGTTTGTAATTTGCTGACAGCGAGTATACGTTTTACTATATATATTTTTAAATTCATTTTCGCGTTGTAGTATAGTACTAGACAATCTATTCTGTAATAGTTTGTCTACTTTTTCGTTTTTACAAGAATTTTCACAGTGAATATGTAAGGGAAGGTCTTTACAATACTCTGAAATACAATTCCGTCTATTATCCCGTAGTAAACCTAGCTTAAGGGAAATTGGAATTTGCGGTTTAATGCCGAATACTATCTCGTACGGAGTATATCCTGTACTAAAATTTTGTTGCAGTATTATGCGCAAAGGCAAATTTATTAGTAAGGCTGGCCCAGTTCGATCCGGTGTCGTTAATAAAACTGCGCAAATAATTTGCTAAGTTTTTACTTTGTACTTCAACCTTGCCATTTGTCCAAGGTGAGTATGAGGTCCGTGGTTTTAATGTAATTCCGAATTCATGCATCCAGTGCACAAAATCATTACTCAAAAATGCAGTACCGTTGTCATGTACTATTTGCTGGGGGATTCCGAATCGGGTAATATATTTTTCTATTAACTTAACAGTTTTTGGTGCATCGGCTGTTTTTGATGGATAAACTTGTATAAAGCGAGAGAAACTATCTACTATAACTAGACAAAATTTCTTTTGGTTACTACAAGGCCTAAATGGGCCCTTATGGTCTATGTGTATAGTATGAAATGGGGTGGTTTCTAATTCTCCCCACTGTTCTAAGGGTGCTTCGTTTAGATCATGTCTTTGTGGTTTATTCTTCTGACAATCTAGGCAATCATGTATTAGCATTGTAACCCATTTGTACATTCCGGGCCAGTAAAAGAATCTACTAATGTTGTTAAATGTACATGCCTCTCCACGATGCCCACTTAGTGGATTATTATGTGCTAACTCAAAACAATTTATAAATAGCGATAAAGGAACACATATGTTTGTATCGTATAAACCGTTCTCGTCTGGTTTATTGTAGCATAGTAAGTCATATTGTTCCTCGAGTAGTAGAAGGTTAAATATATTTTTGTATGCACGTAGTCCCTTACAAAGCTTAATTGTACTTGTGCTCGGCGGTTCGTTGCCTGCCTTTAGCCATTGGCGAACGGTTTGTAAAACCGGATCATTTATTTGTTCACGCAGAATTGTATCTGTGTCTAATTGAGCTTGTTTGCAGAACTCTGTTAATTTTAGTAGTAAATCTTTACAAGATACTTTTACTACTTCTGTATGTAGAGTCGTCGGTTCTACAATATCACACTTGTGTGTGCGTTGTTTGTATTCCTCCTTCACTTGTTCTAGTTCTTGTATTAAGGATATATCTACATTTCCTTTTTGTAATTCTAACCAGTCTTCGTCGTCAAGACCGTCATCTACTGCATGTACCTCTTCGGGTATTTCTTCATATGTGTGGTCATTAAAGTTTTCTGTAGATACATTTTCTGAAGACATTTTTCTGATTTGATTTATTTGTCGTCCATATCTGAATGAGTCGGCAATATTGTATATTGCACTACATGTTTGTTCTATATCGTCACTTGCGTCGTTAATACTAAAATCTTCGTCGGTTATATTTAGTATTTTCTTTTTCTGTCCGAGTATATGAGCAATTACCGGATAGCTAGTATTTGGGGGCGCTTTCTTTTAATCACAGTGTAGTATTGAATAATTTATCGGTTTATAATCCGATGTGTAGAAGCGAATGTCCTTTGGGACTGTTTTGTGATCAATTTGGAACTTTCTCGCTTCTATTTACGGGACTTGTCTACTAAGTAAGTCGGGGAAAGCAAGGTTTTTACCTTCAGTGTATATTATCTTTAGATTCTGAAATTTAGTAAGCACGACTTGATACTTAAAGAATCTATGTGATAATTGTCCGCGGCGAGACCAGAGGAATAGTATAGGTATGTGATCGCAGAATAGATATATTGGATAGGGGGAGCCTATAATGTAGAACTCGTAAGTTTGTAATGCTGATATTATTCCGCACAGTTCTCTATGCTGTGGGGACATTTTCTGTTCTGCTTTATCGAATACACGGGAGTTTGCAGAAACAATTCGTTTCCCTTCGGGGAACTGTTGTATTAATATACTACCAGTTCCTAAATTGGAAGAGTCAGCATGTATATGAAAGGGGTATTTTGGGTTGGGGATAGCGACGGAAATATCGTGTGCAAATTTTGCTTTCAACTTATCGAATACCTGCTGGTGGGCTATCCAGCCATTCGAAATTCGTTTCATTCTTAACTAAATCATATAGCGGTTTTGCGTCTATATGATAGTTTATAACATAATTTGCATAAAATCCCATCGCCCCTAATACGCTGAGGACATCGGTTTTCGATTCTGGCGTTTTTAAGTTTTGCATATCAGCAATGCGTGAAGTGATTGGGCTAAGTGTCCCTTTCGATATTACATGCCCGAGGAATTTCACTTTTCGTAAGAAGAATTTTGTTTTATCCGGCGCAGCTTTTAAGTTAGCTTTACGCAGTAGTGCATGATATTCACGTATTACTCTGAACATTTCCTGTTTATCTTGTGCTTGTAGCAGTGTTTCGTCAATATAAATAATGGCTTGTTTTTTCTTTATTAGCGGTCCAAATGCATAACGCATAAGTTTACTAAAGAAGTTCGGAAGGGGTTTTAAGCCGTAAAATCCGACTTGATAGGTATATTGACGTCCACCTACAATAAAACTAGTTAATTTCCGAGTTTCTTCTGTAAGGGGCACTTGATGATAAGCGCACGACAAATCACTACTTGTAAAATATGATCCATTTACTCGTGTCATCAGAACTTGTAGTGGCTCGAGTGGCCAAATTGAGTTACTTGTATCTGTAATTGAGTTTAGGTAGCGACAAGTTTTACATAGTCGTTCTTAGGCAGTATGATAATTGGATTTACAAACCAGCTATTTAAATTGTCGTGCTCATTTAGCTCGCGTATTATTCCGGCTTGTATTAATTCGTCCATTAATGCCTCTAACTTGTCACGCAAATGTAGGGAAACTTTGCTGGGACGTTGCTTTTTAAATTCGCAGTCCTTTTTTAGGGGTATGTGAAATTTCTGTTTCGTGCGGCCGATATCATACTTGTGATGGGAGTATACGTCCTAATCATCTAGAAGACCTTCTAAAAGTGCTCTGAATTCATCGTCCGTTAAATCACTCTGCGTGAAGTCAAACTTTTTAAGGTACTCGATATAGTGTGCATAGTTTTTACTTGCATCTTTTGGTCGTGTATCGAGTCCTTCTTGGACAACTTCATGAATAATGAAGTGGTTTTGTTCAGTTGTCCTGAACTTGGGGAATTGTTCAGTATTATTGGGCTTGCATAAGATTTTTGCATCATTTGAGAAATCAGTTGTTACTTCAGCATCATTTTTGCACTTGTTTACAATTTCATCGCCTACAATTCCGAATATCTCTTCGATATTTTCATCTGTGTATTGTGCAGAGGACGGCATTTGATTAATTTCGGCTTTACTCACATAAACATATATTTTAATTCCCGAAGAATTAAATACATTGTATAGCAATGCAGATATCTCAGACCAGTCCATTTTGTCTAATCCACATGCAATTTTTGGCATAGCTATGCATCTAATGTTCTGCATTAGAAGCATATTGCGAAGTTCGAATAGTGCGGTTGTAATACTTTCAATAGTCGGTTTACTATTATATTTTTCTTTAGTTATTAGACTAAAGATCTGGTGTCCGAGGCTAGGAGCAATGTATTGTAATACATTTTGGTTTATTGTATTTCCGTCACGATCGTTCACTTCTACTTGCCACTTACAATGTTCCCTCAAGTCGGGGAACTTTTTACATAACATGAGTGCAAAGCCTTTACTAATAGCACAGTCCTTAGAAACTGTGTATACAATACCCATACTACTATTGAATATTGACTGTTCTTCGTGGTTAATATAGTTTATGCAACTATCGGATTCGTTCGACTCAGCCTCTTGTACTGAGTTAACAACAGTACTAAGCATGAAACAATTATCCAGTTCTTCATACTTATTTAGTATTGAGTATGCGAACTCACAACAATCGCGCATGTTGAATTTGCGCGTATCACGACTCAATACTAGATCACATACAGCGTACCCAATAATACCTTTATTAAGTGTAATAGGGTGATTTTTGTGGTTTTCTATTAGTATAGGTAGTGTTTTCTCTTTTTGTGTACAGACTGTGTTAATAAACACTAGTTCTGTTTTTACTGTATTTTTGTGCGGTAGAAAAGAAGTGCCTTTGTGGTAACATAAATCAGTGTTTTGGTGTTTGTACAAGTAGGTTGATGTTGCCTGTATATAAAGTGGCTGAGACAAGACTATTGCTTCTATCTCTGATACTTGTGCATACTGTTTTTTGTTATTCAGTGTTCCATAACTGATTACTCCTGTGTGTTCTTTTAACTCTACAGCAGGAATATCGAAATACAGAGCTTCAAAGAAAATATGGCAGAAATCAGCATCAATCAGGTTAGACGTTCCTTCTTGTGTAACCCATACTTTATAGTTTGCTTCATACTTTCCGTCAGTGTCAAAGTATGATGTTACTGTAGTATGGCCTAACATACGAATTTCTGATCCATTATAGGATTTTGTGATATTAATAGCTGAGAAGATTCTAATGCTAGGGTTCAACTTTTACATTTCTAGAAATGTGGGGTAATTTATTATCGTACATGTCGAGCCTGGGTCAATCAGATACTCAATCTCAAGTCCACTATTTTTATTTATGTCTCCGGTGGTGAAATAAAACATGTTTAGGTAAATCCTGGATTTTGGATTACTATTTGTATTAACTTTCGGAGACTTTAGAAGTTTGAAGATAAGAAGTCTGTGATAGCATCCGTGTAATTATTCTGATCGTAATATTCTGTTTGTTGGTTTTGATCCTCTACCCAGTGAACAGAGTGGGACGAGTGGGGTTGTTGATCATAATATCTACTGCTTGATGCATGGAATTGATTATTATGAGCGTGGGGGGATAAGAACGTTGGAAATTTTGATTCTCACGTTCATAATTTTGCCTAGTTTCAGTTTCATGGGGACTAAATTGGTTGTTTTGGGGAAATTTTTGTTCATAGGATTTGTTATTATTATTATTATAGTGTTTATTTCCGTATCTGCGGTTGTCATATCCACTGTTAGTATTATTTGGGCGGTTCTGGTTATTAAAATACGGCTTACTGTTAGTCTGCTTTTTGTAGTCAGTACTGAAGGATGTCTTTTTCTCCTTTTCCTCAGTGAGTTCTCTTTTCATCTTTTTAAATCCTTCATCAATTCTGTGCTTAGAGCAGTTAGAAATGGAATGCCCATGATTACGGCAATAGTTACAAAAGTGGGTATTATTTGGTGGTCCTTTTACATTAGGGTCTTTAAAGGAACCTGAGTTAATAGCGCTGACTTCTTTTTTTCCTATTAGGCTAGTAAGCTCTTTAATTTGTGCTTGAAGGCTACTGATTTTATCATTTGTTTGTTTTACTGTGCCGTCAGTGCTAACAGTAAATGTTAAGTCCTTAGTTATTAAGTGGTTTTGTATTTCGTCCCATGTTTTATCCGGATTTTCTATCCTATATTCATGCGCCTTGCGCTTTAGAGATGGGGGCTGTAGACCTCTTATAGCAAAGTCAATGTACTTTTGCTCTCTTTGTCTCTGCTGTATTGTTCGTTCAGTGGCAATTTGGCCAGGATCAGCTAATCATGCGGGTATTTTTCAGGCCATCCTCTATCAACAGCATGCTTAATTCGGTGGAATCAATTTTTAATTAATTCCCCTTCTTGTCTGGTGGCACCTTCTACTTCTAGTCAATATTTAAATTGATCACGGCTATCAGTGAATCTATTTATGAAATCTCCTTTGATTTGGTCAAGATTTCTTGTGGGGTCTATAGTGTTGTACCACTCTAATGCAGTCTCTGTCAGTAGTGATCCAAATAGCGCTTTGCGTCTATTTTGGTGATTTGTTAATGCAGTGGGGTCTGACGGTAACGTTGCACCTAAGGAGAAGTTTATTTTTTGTTCAACGGAGTTCTAGAAATCACTTGCATTTTGTCTAGGGTCATTTCCCGAGAAAGTGACAAGTGACATGTTAGGATGAGAGAGGGGGGTATCAGTTAATGTTCTTGTTACTGTAGTAGTGCTGCCTGATCCGGAACTTACAGTTGTTGTGCCTGTACTACCAGAGCCGGTTGAAGGAGCTGTACTACTCGGCGTTCCTCCTGAGGACATTATGTTAGATTTGTTTTATTATATTTTTTGCTTAGAAGATAGAAATATTTATGCGTGCCTCACTGGTCGCACCAGTTTAAACTAGAGGGTATGGGTTGCGAAGGTTCAAACTTCTGACTCGATGGTCGTACTCCTAGTATATGCTATCTTTCTAAGCCTGATAAGTCTCATAAAAGTATTTATTGATCTAAGTAAGTAAATTTGGCTAATTGATCTAGTTATAAGTTTTATATAATCTTTATAGAAATCTAACATAGATAAATTCACAGCTAAAGTGACGAGGTTATAAGAGTTAAAACTTTAAGTTATAAAAGTTAGAAAGTTAAGAAAGTTAGAAAGAGGAGAAGGTCGGGAAACTTAGTAAAAACTTTACTAACTCAAACTGTTATCAGTAACTTATTATTCCCTTTTTGAATAGAGTCCTGACTTGAAAGTTATCTCTAACTATTCGTTTTTCGATATAGTTGAGAAGATTGAATTAGTAATTAACTTTGGAATATTTTGTGTTGAGATTACTTTCTCGGTTTGGAGATATTAAATTCTCAGTTTCTCTGAGTTATTATTTCTTAATTTCTCAAAGTTGTGATTCTTTCTTTGCTATATATAGTCCTCAGAACGGGATAATTCACGTCCTGCTGGCTGGACGGTAAAATGTCCGTTTGGTTGGACGGACGGACATTTTACGCAATTTGAATTGTTCAGCATAATTCATCATTCTATTTTTAGAATGATGTACTTTGAATACTTAGCTTAGTTAAGCTAAGTATTCAACATAAACATTACTTTAGTACAGTTTGATTGCAATAGTTCATAAGATTGATGTTTGCAATTCTTGATCTAGTGAAACAGTAGAGTGAGCTACATTTGCTGCTAGACTCTAAACCCTAGCTCGAAAATAAGTTGAAATATTTTCGCCAGGCTGTCTTGCTCAAAAACGCTCATACCGGGCTGTAAATGACCAGAAGAAGGGATTTTTTGATGGTGTGGGGCGCTAGCAACAATTTGTTTGAACGCAAATAGGGAATCTAGGGCGACAAGCGCAACGTTTATTGGCTGTTGGATTCAGTTCCTAAATTGTTTACGCCAAGTCTCAACTACTTAATTCCCCAGGTAGTGGTCCATTTGCCGTGTTTATTAAAAGAATAAAAACATCTCAGTCGTTTTTGGCCCCAAATGTAATAGCTGGTTATTACGCCAGGCTACTTCGCACCTCAATTGGAATTGATTTGACTTCCTGGACAGCGTATTTCTGGTTAGCTGTTTTTTGTTGTGTATTTACGCTGGTTTCAGCTACTTTTAAGCAGCTGTTCGTCAGTTTTTGAGCATAGAAACGCTCAAATGACTATTAACTTTGAACTGCAATGATTGATCACAAAATGATCACAAATTAAGCTGCTAAAAAAGAGGTTATAAGGATAATTTTTGGTTTAATTGTCAATTAGCTGATGATACACTTCACTTGGTAGGGACAGAATAAACCATTGAAACGATCATTGAAAAAATTTTCTTGAAACGATTTTTTCCAATATGGACGGTAAATTTGAGTTAAAATTTCTGCTTTGAATCGATAGCTTCAATCAATGATCTGAACTCATAAGAGTATATGATCTTTGAGTGAATCAGTTTCCAAAATTGCACTTTTTCGTCTAAACTTTTTCGACGTCTATCTTGCAAGATCTTGTAGGATTCTTAAAAGATGCGCTTCCAGATCTTGCATCTTACAAGATAATCGTCATTTGCCAGAATCTTGCAAGATAAGCGTTGGAATTGGACTAGGGTTATCCTCACACAGAGACATTTTGTTTTATTCCAAAGCAGCCATTGGCTAAAACACGTTGCTCAAGTAAGCGACAAACGTAACTAATTCATCATTTTGGTTCTACGAAATAAACCCCCACGGAAAAAACCCACTCAACTTTAGATAGTAAATAAACCCCCAAGGAAAATAACCCCCACGGAAATAAACCCCCACGGATATAAACCCCCATTTTAAAAATGAATTTCGGTAAATTTCGATAATTTGTTCGGTTGTGATAGTTTCATATCAAGTCACACGGGCCCGCTGAGGCATGGCCATGGCCCGCGAGGCATGGCCAAACGCGCTAAAGGCGCAGCTCTTTAATAGTAAAGTGGGGGTTTATTTCCTTGGAGGTTTATTTCCGTGGGGGTTTATTTCTTTGGGGGTTTATTTCCGTGGGGGTTTATTTCTTTTGGGGTTTATTTCTGTGGGGGTTTATTTCTTATCTAAAATGAAGTGGGTTTTTTTTCGTGGGTTTTTTTCCGCTACCGCTTCATTTTAACTCTTCTGTTTAATAATTTGGCTTTTGCTCGCATTCAATTCGATAACGAATTTTCAAGCGTTTTCAAATGCTAAAGCGGACCTAGTTCTTCCCGGGCTGATTGCTGTTTGTGACGGTTTCTCAGCATTTTTATGATTTGATTGATGCTCAGTGTCACATGAGAACGCCAGACTTGCATTTTATCAGTGGCTATTTGATGAGAACAATATACCATAACTAGAAACTAATTTGAGGTCCTCTGATTACATAGTCGCATGCAAACCTTTCCATTTCTTTTTCTGTGCCCATCACCCCCATGAGACCTTCTCTGACCAGAACAAATTCGGCCGAAAAAATTTCTCATCCATTCTGTTCATACCATACCTGATTTTTTGGACTCGAGTTACTTTGATGAGATGATCGTTCAGTGCTGTTCTCGAATTTAGTGCGTTCTAGAACCACCTCTATCAGAGTGGTCTGTGACCATGATCTACACTTTCATTCAGGTCAAACTATTCTCAATGCGGTTTTGGTTTTGCCCTGAATTAGACTTTTGCACGCTAGAAATGTCCTTTGCTCAAACCATACTAGATCGAAGTGTCCTCCGAT
Source organism: Convolutriloba macropyga (assembly GCF_964194025.1). Classification (NCBI taxonomy): domain Eukaryota; kingdom Metazoa; phylum Xenacoelomorpha; order Acoela; family Convolutidae; genus Convolutriloba; species Convolutriloba macropyga. The sequence continues at coordinate 36,457,082 of NC_134474.1, forward strand.
CTGACTTATATCAGATGTCATTGACTAGATTATATTGTGTTCTTTGGGCTGTAATCTTGAGCGCAAACTTCTGGCTGTTCTCCCGAAGATGATCTAATCAGTGGATTCTTTATCCAGCGATTTGAACCTGGTATCAATGCCATATTTGAGCTTTGAACTATTTCTGGAGCAATTCTCAGAATTGAAATGAAAGTAGTGCTTGCAACTTGAGGGTGTCAACCAAACCTGCTGAAACTTTTAAAAATAACCATATTGATATAAAAACTAGAGAAGATCAATTATGAATGTCATTAGTCTAGACAAGTATTGCTATATTCAAATATTAACAGGTATTTTCAAAGTCCACAATAGCCTTCTGTGAATTTTCACGTCTAATTTCCCTTTCAAGAGAGGATCGATTGTGCATTTCGTTATGGTATCTCAGTACTTCTTAAATAAAGGTCTAAACAATTTTCCCCGAAATTGAAGTCAATTTAGATTGCAAAATTAGAATTGTTCAGCAAAGTTCGATTGAAAAATTGCGATATGAATGATTTCAGACGGTTGACATTAAAGGGGAAAAGTGTTTAAAATTCAGGTCAATTTTGTTGTCTGAAACCAAATTGCGTCTCAAGTCAATAAATTGATAAATTGCAATTGAATATGCCAAACAAGGGTTTAAATAGTGACACTCTAACTTGGTCCAGTTCATTTTTGCAAAGCAGACCAGCATCTCCTTAACTCAAGATAGCAAAATATTGCAAGAATTCTCAAAGCTTTTCGACAAACTAAAAAACGGTGTTTCAACATTTGTCCCAGATCATAAAATAAAAGGTATGTGGGAATAATTTTTAACGTACTATGTCAAGGTCCAAACCAGATTTCAAATTGAGCTCCATTTACAGTCTTTGTTTTACGATTTCCCCCATCAAACTTTATCATTTTTTACACCCCTGATAACTGTTTAAGTCAAAAAGCTGCGAGTCAGTTTCAAGTTTTTACCCCCTGGGTCGGAGTCCCCAATACTTATTGAGAGATCATAGGAAAGTCTAGAAACCCCATCCTCATAATTTTTTTCATCACACCGCAAAATGTAATCTTTTCTCAATGAATTATCTCCAATTTGTCATTGTTCGTCAGATTGTTCTTAGCAAGGTGCCAAATAGACAAGAAATCGCACTTGTAAATAAGTCCTCGAATAACTAATTATTAATGATTGCAGATCAAGAAGACGAATCACAAGTTCACACTTATTCATAAAATGGCTTTTGATCGGATTTTAAATAATTTTTGAAGAAATTCAAGAAATGGATGTTAATTGAAGCAATTGTCACTCTTCTTGACAAAAACCTAAAATCTACGTTTTACCCAAAAGTGTACGTTTTGCGGGGTAATGCTTCAAATCAAGTCCACTATCTCTTATTGGGACTATGAATTTCAGCTCGCTGACCCAATATGACTTCCAGTTGTTGAACCAATAAAAAGAGTGCTATAAAGGTAAATTTGATATTACCCGAGGTTTCATTATAGGTATTTTGGATGGGATTTCAGTTTTTTTCTACAAAAAAACTGCAATGATTTATCAATGGATTGCTATTATTTAAAATATCATACCCCATCACATTGTAATGCGGACTCATTTTTGTATACAATTAACGAATCATTGCCCTTAATTGCATTTCTCAGCTTTCACGAGAAAGGGTCTCAATAATGAGTGGAAAAAAGTTAAAATGATATAATTGTGGAACTGATCCCAAATTAAGATTCTTTTTTAAATAAAAAAATTTCAATTATTGTGAAGACTTTTAGCAAATTTTTGAACTGTGCTGTTTCTATTTTTTCTCGAGTAAAATAATTAGCAGTTTCCGAAAAAGGAGCAAAAAACACAAAATATTTAAGAAGAGAAACCAAACAAATTACATTTTGGGTGAATTAAGTTTTTTTATATGAGTACAGAAAAATGTCTAATGAACCTCGCAGTTAATCTGATTTTTTTTCTTAGATAATTACAATAACCCATAATTTGGACATAATTTGTAAGAAATACATTATCAGCGATTTGGTAGAAAAAGAAGATAGGCGGAGCGGAAAAATTCAAAAGAGTGGATTTGTCAATTTTTTATAGTTTTTACTATCCTCACGAGGTTGGTGGCAGAGAAAACCAGCGCTCAATCAGTCCGAATACGTTCTGTTTTCGGTCAGTACTCTGTTCATGTCACAATTTACACTGGCCAGTCTTAATTTTTGAGTAAAATTTACTGCATGAAAAGCAATATGTTCAGCTTAACTCCCGGGAACAGAATTTGCTTTATATGTGATCCGAACTTCCGCGTAGGTACTTGTAACATTTATTTTGCGCAGCAAATTGCAGCCACTAAGCTAAATGGGCTTTGTGTTAATTGCCTACAAACTAGCTTAGAAATAAATAGTGTGTATGCTATTATAATAATTACCAGTTTTAGGCTACAAAAGTTTGACATTATTCTGCTCAGACTTATTTTTGGGGTATGAGTAATTTTCAAACTATACAGGATAAGTTTAGCATGGGTGAATTCTATAACCTCATTATAGTCATAATGAAGAAAAAATGTACATAAGGAAGCCTAAAATATTCCAGAGATGCGATGTTTCAGAATTGAAATAAGTTTTTACTCTTAAAATGTGCTGTTTCAGCACTGAAAAACTCTGAGACTAAAATCCGGGCTACAGCTAGAGTAGAAAAGTCTAGAGCTACTTCAGAAGCTAGCAAAAGCAAAAAAAGTTTTTGATAATTTGTTGATGTTTTTGTTGATCGGAAAGCTAATGACTTGTCTAAGCCTAGTGAATTGACGATAACAAGGGCTAAACCAACTAGCCCATTTCAATCAAACAAAGTTGTATTTTTGAATAGTTTACACACGCGACAACTTTGTTTTGTTGCTTGAGCAAGCGTTGAACCTAAAGAAAAAAGAAAAAAACTCATCAAAAAAGTGAACTTTCCCTAAGCTAGGCTATAAATCTGTAAAAAGCTATAAAAATGAGTTTGCATGTGAAGGAAATTATCTATTTAGTAATCCGAGACGTTCTTTTGAATGCAGAACTTCCCGATCAAAATGAAATTCATATATTAATTTGATACAAAGGTCGCCTTGTTTGCGGATCGCTTAATCGAAGGTGAATTGGGCCTAAAACTATGGCAAAAATAAAGTTTTTTACCGGTATAAACTCGGCAAGCAAAAATAACAAGATATTTTTTAAAAAATGAAAGATAAGATAATTCTTCGACGTGCTTTTCAATTTTTTTTTGTTTCAGCAAATCCAATGGACTTGTTTGGCGCGAAATCTGCTCTGCTCTGTTTATTTGTTACCCTTATATTGAGATCCAGATGTCAGTCTGAACATTCCCAGTGGAGGCAACTCTCTCCTAAATTTGTTCACGACTCTGGAATATTCACAGGTAAAAATAATTATTTCCAAGCTTATAATATAACAGATTGTACTGAGTGAAAATATTTTACGCTTCGATGGGTTTTACATCCCGCATTTTTATTTGCTTTTTGAGTTTACATTATAATTGAGAATAGCAAAAACTACTCGAATAAAACATTATATTACAGGAAAATAGTCCTGGGAATGTTTGCAATTGAGAGACTGAATGTCAGTTGACAGTTAAAATCTTAGTTAAAATCTTAGTTGACAGTTCAAAGTTTTGCGCATCTGGATTTTTTTTGGTAGCTGATCTGCTTGTTAATGAATACATTACAAATTCAACCCCAATTTTTGTTGTCAGGTTTTTTAATATAATTTAGCAATCAAAAATATTGAATGAGGTTAAATGAAAATTTCAGCAGCAATTGGAGTCGTCTCAATTGAAGAATTACTATCAAAACTTTTTCTTTTAATAACCTTTAGTGCAATTGAAACCAAAAATTTTTCAGATACTTAGACAGTATTTTTTCCATCAGCTGGCCTTATTTAGAGATGTTACTTTATTGATGCTTAAAAAAGATGACAAAATCCTAGAAAAACCGATTTGCTTCCATTAATTGTCATCGCAGTCCTTAATAAAAACATTACTTCTTTGATAAAGAGACTGATTTGGCATTAGACTAGCTAAAAATATTGCAAATAGTCGAGTAGCCTATAAGTAGGAAATGATTTCGATGTGGCTACCAAATTGTGTTCCCGTGAGAAAACTCTCTTAAACAAGAGACGGGAACTTGATTAAAATGTTCAGTAAATGTGTCTTATGGGTCTCTGAATTTTAGCCGGAATAACGCTCGTTTTTTTTCTCGATATTTACAATTTTACAAGGAACAAGTAATAAAAATTTAAAAATGACGTTTGAGAAATAACCTAATTTTGTGTGTTTCAGATAGTTTAAACAGGACAATGGCAAGAACTGTTAAACGAGACAATGAGGTATCTGTCTTCAAGGTCCTGATATTGGTTCTAGGAAAGTTGTCCGACATGGCATTTAGATGACGAGAAAAATATTAAAAAAAAAAACAGCTTTTACCCGAAGGATCTTTTCAACAATTGCTCCCCTTTGGTACCCAGTAGAGGATCGCCCCCTCCTGTGCTCTGCTTTATCACAATATGGATCTTTTCTGCTAGCGCCCCAGCCCTATATAACCGTTCATTTAGCAGCTTCCCAAATCTAAATTTTCGCGAATTGTATGACCAATACTTGAATTTTATTGAAACAAGATAGTCTAGTTAGATTGGCGGCACTTTTAGAATAGTTTCCCTAAAAAAATTAAAAATTGAGCCCTCATTGAAAAGATCACATAATATTACTCGGCCTATTGTTTAGATAGCCGAAGTATAATTTAAGCGCAATTGGGGACCGCTGTTTACGGTCATGCCTCTCATGCGCTGTGGGATGTAATCCAGAAATCGCGGGTCGGGCGGAATCCAGAAATTCTTTTCGCCTTGTATTCCAATTCGTCTAATTAACATAGTATGGCGCATTTAGGTCTATTCAATTTAACATAGTATGCACATACGGGAAAATTATGAGTCGTCTCAGATTGGTTAATAAATTGCTCGTTTAAATTCTCATCAAGAATAGCCCCCTTTTGCAAAAGGGGGCAATTGCAGAAAAGATTCTTAGCTGTCACATAATCTCATAGGTCGATCAATTAGTTGGTTGTTGGACCATTATCTGATCAAAATCCCAAATATCAGCGCTTTAGTAGCGATTTTAGCGTGAAAATTGTACAACCCTGACAGTGGTGGACTGCAGGACATATTTCATTAACATGTTCACAGATACAAGGATAATTAATGCTCAATCATCCTGATGATGTCATCTCCAAAATTAATGGAAAATTGAGAGGAAATCCTAATTCAAAAACTGCGTTATTTTTCAAAAACACGGGTACAATGTGATAATCAGACTACGTCACAAAATCGACTCTTTTAATGAGTAAATTTATCTGCAAATGTCGCAGTAATGTCATCCCATGTTTTGAAATGATAGTTCCGAGCATGTGTGAACAACAGTGATAGTAAGAAAAACTAGTTTGCAATTGCTTAAAAAGTATAAAAAATAGTTATTATTATCCACACGCGCAGTTTTGAACAAGCGTGAAAAACAGTATAAATGTTTGTCACTGTAAACCCGCACTCATCTTCATTGTTGTCAACGCGGTCACTGATGTCGAAGAATACAGTATCTACATATATAATATATTTGGTGTTGAGAAGTTTGACCGACAGTTATATTCTAATCAGTCAATAAATTTTTTTGATCGATAAATCAGTTTTGTTGCCAACTTTAAATGATATTTCGTGGGCAGGGCAAGCATACTTCACAGTTTTATCAACCATCGCAACGAACACCTATCCATGATTGCACCCTCCCCCTTCTCCCCTACACCAGATGGAGGAGGGGTACGGCCATGGAAAGGCCAGTTGGCGCGCCATCCGACCCTATACAAAACGAAAATGTTCCACAAAACTGAATTATCGACCAATAAAATTTGTTGACTAGTTAGAATATAACTGTTGGTCAAACTTCCCAACACCAAATATATCATATATGTAGCTACTGTACTTTTTGACACCAGTGACCGCGTTGAGAACAATGAAGATGAGTGCGAATAACAGTGACACAAAGTTTGACATTACTTTTCACGCTGGCTCAAAACTGCGCGTCGTGGATAATAATAACTAATTTGTCTAATTTTGAGGCAAATTCAAAGCTAGTTTTTCTTACTATCACTGTTGTTCACACACGCTCAGAACTAACCTTTCAAAACATGGGATAAAGGTTTATGCATTAGGCTAAGTTTCTCAACTCTTGTTTGTCGGCTAAAAGCCTTTTGGGCCAATACGGCGTTCAACCTGCTATGAGAACATCCAACAAGTTCATTAAACTTTTTTGTTTAACCTAAAAATAAGCTTAATTAATTATGTTTTTAACATCGAGTTAGGAGGAAGTGACTGGCTGCACTTGACACTGCCCAACTTAACTTCAAAAAAATGGATTTATATTACAAGATGTCTCACTTGATTGAGTAGAAATTTGGTGTGAAATGGGATGAGGCTGTACTAAAAACATTTAGAAACAATTAAATGAAACCACTCCAATAATAAACGGAAGGTTATCTTGCAACTAAATGAAATATAGTATAATGTTATGTAATGTGATGACAGAAAATAATTTCCTTATTGCAGCCACAGTGTCCTGCTCGTGGATACGTTGCTACTCAATGTACAGAGACAATTGTGAGCAGAAACAACCCAAATTCTTGTCTCAATTGTCCCATCAAAGAAGTTGGTAAGAACTTCTCTTTGACTTAATCTATCTCAATCGTGAAAACAAAATGTTGTAGTCTCGAAATATTAAATGGTGCTAGCAAATGTGATCAATAATTCAACAATCAGACTTTTATCATTTTCCTTTTCCTCATTTATATATATATATATATATATATATATATATATATATATATATATATATATATATATAAATAAACATATAATGTCAATACATATATATATATATATATATATATATATATATATATATATATATATATATACTCACTTGAAAACGTGCCACCTGATCTAATACAGTTCTCTCTGATTCTATCACTGGTTGAGGCTGTGGTCATTTGTTTCACTAGTATACAACTCAATGTAACCGTAAAATTGAATGTTTTAGTGTGCACGTGTGAGGCTTGCACCATCTACAAAGAAAACGGCGAGGAGGTACAGGGAACGTGTAGGCAAAAAATGGGTGAATTCATAGCCATAAAGTCGTGCGATCCCCTTGAAAAAGAGGAGTCAATTGCAATCTCAGTAGGATGTGTTTGTGAAGAGAACTCATCATAATAAACCGCACCAGGAAAATCGATAAGAACTGGGACTACAAACCATGGCAATTTTTAGTACAAACCATTGCAGAATGAGAAAGTGAAACATTTAACTCACTCAAACCTATGATCTCCTACCGAGCTGATCAAACGTAAGCTTAAATGTGTTCACTTTTTGTTTCCCACATTCTCTATGACCGAGCTGACAAAAAATAACTCAATAACTCAATAGTCCATAAATATGCTGATTTCGCTAGCGAATTCTTCTTGACATAATAACACCAGGGATCTTAATTGCAATTAATACCTTTCAAAATAGATTCCGGGTGGGGAATTATTGTACCTGTTCTAGCTGGTTCGTAATGAACAGAGGAACACTTCAAAAAATTTTCAGACGTGTAACTGCCGGATTAGAGAAATTTTAACGAGCACTGACCCTTGATTTATTGCAGAGAACTTAGAAACCCAGTCAAGAATTCGGAAATGTTCATTATTATAAACAGTTAAAATTGTTCGTTTCAACCAGTTGTCAGGGCGGTAGAAGTGTAGAGCCACTAATAAACGTTTAAATATTAACCCCTTCAAATAGACAAAAGTCTAATTTGAAACTGCCCAAAAAAACCAAATACTTCTCCAAATTACAATATCTCTGTGCTAATTACACTATTTCTGGAATGCAGTAAATTATATTACCCAAGAATGCAATTAATCTCTAATAAAGAAAATATCAATTTTGAAGTTCACAATTATTGTATATCAATGTAAAGCAGGAATATCTGCTAAAAAATATTTGAAAAATTCAAAATTTGATAAAATTTGTCCAGTTGTTGAATTTTCGGTAGAGGAATAGCTTGGAAAATAGTGGAACTGATTCCAAGGCCAAAATGTCAATTAGGGCCACTCTGTTGAGAAAAGGATTTATAATAGTAATCAGAGGTCAAGGCGAGATTCTTATAGTGAGTACAGATTTTTGTTCCGACCCCACTTGTGGGGGAAGGAACTATATACTCAAATGGGTTTTTTTTTTTTGTTCAGTGAATTTTGGCCGATCGATATATTCGTCGTAGAGAAATGTGAGTGGTATCATTAAAAAGCTGGTCCAGCGTAGAATTCAAAAGTAAAAAGATTTTTTTGAATTTCGTTTTTTTCGAGGAGTTTTATCGAGGATTGAAGTTTTGTGTGAACAATGGGATCTTTAGCATGATTGTTCACTTTTAGTACAATTTTCTTCAAACTAAGATCTTTTTTACGAAAACATTAATTCAAATTTCTATAAAAAGAATAAATTTTGAGTTCGTAAAAGTTGAATGCAAGGCGATAGAAAGACTAGTTCTGGTCTCATAGGGAAGTTCACTATCAAAAAAAATCGAACTCTAATTGAGAGCCCTTTTTTTAATAAAACTTTTCTCTTTTTTGCTTTTTTAAGTCACCTAGAGACAAGTCACATTTTATATCGACGTTCTATTAATGACAAAACTCCTTTATAGTCGAATGAAGCGCAATGAACAAAAAACGTCGTTTTCAAGGAATTGCTCATGTTTTTTTTTGGCTTCGATTCTGAGTTTTCGTAATTTTGAATGAAATTTTGAATTTCTTTTTGAAGTTTTACTATTTTTTTTGGAGTCCTATGGTAGGGATTCATTGACTAACAGTGCAATATGTTCCATAATGAGCATTAAGTGAACATGTCTATTTCATTGAGGGGGCGGCTAATGGCTGTTAAGACTTAAAAAATAATTTTTCGAATTTTTTTTTGAAAATTAAAGAATCATAATCTTATTATAGTGAATTGTAAGTCAGTCCAGGGGTGAGAGCACCCTCTTCGTTCCTACTGCAACCAAAATTAAACTGGTTAGCGGTTTTATCTTCTATCTATTGGTTATATGACTTCAATGACAAAAAATTTCAATTTTTTAAAATTTTTTTTGGATTTTTACGTATTATTGGTTACTTTTGAAATCTTATCACATTATCCAAATATTGACAGTTCCCATTAGCTTAAAAACGATGTTCTGTGGATGACCAATAAAAATTTTAAACAAAAATTTATGGTTTAAATGGCTTCGACACGTTCTTCTTGCACTTTTCTACTGATTTTTTGGTTTTCTCCTGTTTTTTTTTGTTGTTTTAATAGTCATTATACTTACTGTGATCTCATAATGAATACCTATGCATGACAAACATAAATGTACTGCCACCGGGGCATCTTTGAGCGTTTTTATTGACTTCCGTTGAAAGCTATTGAATTTAATGTCTGTTAAAATAAAAATCATTTTTCGAAAATTTTATTTGAACAATAACAATTCCTAAATTTTTCTTGAACTGTTAGTGAGTTTCAGTATTGACTGGACCCACTTGCTTTTTACTGCGACTAAAAATATTCTGTTTAGCTGTTTTATCTTCTAGCTATTGGTTATATGACTTCAATGACAAAGATTTCAATTTTTTTAAATTTTTTTTTTGGATTTTTCGAATTATTGGTCACTTTTGAACTCTTTATCACATTATCCAAAGATTATTGTAATCCAATTGGCTTAGAGAGGACGTTCAGTGGATCACAGAGAAAGTTTTCAGAGAATAGCAAATGGTTTAATTGTCTTCGACACTTTCTTCTCGCATTTTTCTACTGAATTTTAATTTTTGCTGTTTTTGTTATTGTTTTCTGTCATAAGACTTATTGTGATGTCTTTTTAACTATCTATGACAGACATCATTTTCCTCCCTATGGGTTATATCTGAGCATCGTCATTGAGCTCCGATGAAAGATTGAGTTTACTGGCTGTTAAGGGTTTAAAAATAATTTTTCGAAACTTTTTTGAAATTCAACCATTCCTAATTTTTTTTCGTGAATACTCTTGGTCATTGTTGGTTCTAACAGAATCCATTTCCGTTCTACTATAGCCAAAATTAATCTGGTTAGCGGTTTTATCTTCTACCTATTAGTTTTAAAACATCAATGCCACGAGAATTCATATTTTTTTTGGGTACTTTATTTTGTTTTTCGATCCTTTTGAAATCTTATCACATCATCTTACTGCTGAGAGTCCCTATTGGTTTAGGGAAGAAGTTCAACGGATCATAAATAAAGTTTTCAGGGAAGAGCTTATGATTTGAGTTGCTTCGACATTTTCTTCAGGCACTTTTCTACTGAATTTGTGGTTTTTGCCTCTCTCTGTTGTTGTTTTCATAGTCATTAACTTGTTGTAAGGTCTTATTGATGAAATACGATTGGCAAAAAAACTTATTGTCCCCTCGAGGCATCATTTATTGTATATACTGGCTTCCGTTGAAGGCTAATGAATTTAATGGCGTTGATAATACGTGTTTTCCCGCAATTTTCGTGCGTCTAATGTATTTGTTTATATTTGTTGATTTTTTGAAATTATATTGATAAAAAAGGTTTTCCAATTGCTCCTGAAAAATTAATTTAAAATTGAAGAGTGTTTAGTGAAAAGTTCATTTTTTTAATGCCTTCGACCCTTTTGTCGCTCAATTTTTTTTCCTGAATTCGCTGTTTTTGTTCTTTAGGTAGCCGTAAATTGCTCACAGATCTCATAGGCTTGTAATTGAGGACTGAATGAATGATGTTGCTCGAAACATTCAGTATATAGCGAATAGGTTCCTTTCGTCAAATTTAACTTCTATTCATCAATCAGATGTCCCATCGAATTTCGTGTATTTCAAGAAATAACATATATATTGATATTATGTGCCACTGTTGTTTCGTTTTTCTGAACGTTTATTGAATGGCCATTTTTTGCGTTTCTTTTTCTCTTCCTTCAGAACAATCGCGTAATAACAGATCCCAATGGTTTTTAAATGTGGCCCAAGTAAACTTATTTAATCTTTCAGTATAAATCCTTCAACTGAAATAGCAGAAATAACAACTGAATTAAAAATACATATTCAGATGATAGGTATTGATTTTAATGGTAGCAAAGGTTTGTGTTTTCGCAAATCGTTTGTAATTTTTTGAGTTTCTCTTTAGTTTGTTTCTATGGCATAGTCTGACCACAGACGGGTGCTTTTGGTTTTGTAATGACTTTTTAGTAATTTATCAAGGATTTTTTTATTAAAAACCAATGTTTTTTAAGATTTTTGAATTTTCTTGGTGCAAAAAATGTTGATTAATTTTTAAGTTTCGCCTCACTGTTCGTTCTTTTTGTCGGCTTGTTACCTAGGCTCGTTAAGAAAACTTTTCATCTGCTGTATAGTTAGTAAAAGGTAAACTTGTGTAGTTAAGGTTTTATCTAACTGCATTTTGACGTTGTTACCAGGTGCTTTTAAATTTAGATATTCATTTTTTGCCGCCAAAATTTTGTTGGTGCTATTTTTTTTCTAGTCTCTTCAATGTCAGGTCACGTTGGTGCTGTAATGAAGCATGGCATTAGTAATTCAATTAGTAGATAGAATGTGTAACGATTGTTTTAAACTCAAACATCTATTTTTGTTATCTCTTGATTTGGTTGACATTTTAGTCAAAAATGTAGATGAGCTCGGGTCGGAACATCATGTGCGAACGCACATTAACGAGCCGCCTTGTTCATTTCTAACTTCGCTGAGTTGTTGAAAAGTTGTTTAAAAGCAATGTTGTCTATATGAGGTTTGTTTGGCTATTAAAATACCTTTTCGAACTGTTCACATAGTTTTTAAGAACTTGAAAACTTAACTTTGTTGGGCTTGTATTCTGTTTTTCAAGATGACACTGAGGTGTATGGTAAACTTACTGTTCCTGTTGTTCAATCTCCCATTTCTTCGGCTGTTCGTCATCTGAAAAAAATTATTTTCAATCTAACCAGACCTATTTTGGAGCGTCAAAGTTTTGTAGACGCAGTAAATATTCTAGTGTTTCAGATATTCTGATTGTGAAAGATCTGACAAATTATATGCAAAGTTTTCCTAATGGATACTGAGAGGGTAATCGCATCAAAGCGCAACCACTAGAAAGTACTAGATTCAAAACATCATCTAATATTTGCAAGTCTATCGTGCTGAACATAATGCCAAATAATCTTAAGCTCTGGAACTTAAGCTGTTCCTAAGATCTGTTTTAAACAAAAACTGCTGTTGATCTTTCTGATTCTCGAGACTTGGTATTTTCAGTCAAGTTCAAGTTCAACAGTTTGCTCACCTTGTATATTTTGTTCACTTTGTTGTTTGCTTTCAACCTTCTAACCTACCTGCGTATTCTTAACAGATCTTGTCCAACGATTATCTCAGAATAATTTGTCATCAATCGTTTTGATTAGAAAATAGCTAGGCCGAAAATATAACTGATAAACATAAACCCTCTATCGGCGCTGAACTCGATTTTATTGTAGTCCGTTTCAACCCGGGTCGAGAAAATTTATGTAAGAAATGCGCTGAAATGCGCTGACTTTTCAAAAAGTTCAGCGCAAAAACCTTACATAAAAATGCGCTGAAATGTGCTGAAAAGCGCTGAAACTTTGCAAGAAACGCGCTGAAAACCGCTGAGTTTTCAAAAAATAGCTATCACTGAGAGTCGCACCCTACTCTCCTTTGCCGCAGCCTTCACCCAATCCACTGCACCAAAGATTCCTGAACTTCTTCCTATTTAATTTAAGAAATTTTTCAAGAAAAAGTTAATAGTTTTATAAGGAAAACTAAATGGTTCGAAATCGAGGAATCGTTGTCAAAAAGCGTTTAACTCCACTAATTAATTTTAAGAAATGCGCTGAAATTTGACTACATTTCTTACAAAGTTTCAGCGCATTTCAGCGCAAAATTATGTTAGATTGCGCTGAAAATTTTGAAAAATCAGCGCGTTTCAGCTCATTTCAGCGCATTTCAGCGCAGTCAGCTCATTTCTTACAAAATTTTAGCACATTCAGCGCACTTCTTACAAAATATAGTGCTGAAACGGCACTGACATCTCGACCCGGGAATGGGGGAGGTCGTTTGAAGGCAGAGGGGGGCGGTACGTTCAACAAAGGGGGAAAATGACGTTATTAGAAGTCATTATTGACCACTCTTAGTACTTAGAGTTAAATTAAACGTGAAACATTTTCGAAGGCCTATGAATATGTTAAACATCCGTCAAATTTTGTTCAGCTGCACAAAATCATAGACAAAATAGACAATATAGATCACGCGAAACTCAAATTGTCAGATGCAGAAAAAACAATCAAGAAAACAAAAACGGTCAAACATAAAATATGCAAAAAAATATTGCAGCACTACAAAATTGTCAACAAACTTCAAACAGCAGTTGTAAATAAACTCCTATAATCTATTTGGCCTAATTGAAGCGTTGCGAACCAGTTGGTTTTAGAATTTGTTGAATGTGACCAATTTAAAAAAGTCCATGAGTACAGGCTGTATTAAAATTGACATCATAAAAGGGAATTGACATCAGGAAAATTGAAATCATACCACATCATTCTTTCACTACCAATGGCATGAACGTAATACCTTGCTGAGATCTTTTTTCCACTTACGCCCTAAACTTTCGATATCATTAAATTTGACCTCATAAAAATTTGACATCATATGCCACAAAAATCAAAATTATCTTCGCTTAAAAAACGACAATATTGCTTTAGAAGAACCGGTGTCACCAGAAACATTTTTGAAAACAAAAGGTCATATGTAAACTGAAAAGCTCATACGTCAACTTTTCTCTTGGGCAAAAATGATTCTGGATTAATGTTTTTTTTCTTATTTAAATAATGAACTTGGTTACAATGACTAGTTCTATCAAAACAGCAGATCAACAGTTTTGTGAATCAATTTTCATCAGTCCATTTCACTTTTTCACACATGAAAAGTATGGTTCTTCTTTTCTCCCAATTTGATCACAGAGAAAAATAGAAACTCGTGATTGCAAATGATAATTGTAGCCCCTAGATAGACCCATTTGAATAATTTCACTTTGCTGTTGTGTGTTTAAAGCTCTTTAAAAACATCCGAGAATCTTTTTGCGCGCGGGCAAGCAAAATTACCGCGGATTCTCGAATTACAACTACAGAGAATGGCTGATCGAGCCTGTCAAATGCAATGAAAAATCCTTTCCGTTAATAGCTCCTGCTCTCTGAAAGTAATACCTTGCTGAGATCTTTTTTCCACTTACGCCCTAAACTTTCGATATCATTAAATTTGACCTCATAAAAATTTGACATCATATGCCACAAAAATCAAAATTATCTTCGCTTAAAAAACGACAATATTGTTTTAGAAGAACCGGTGTCACCAGAAACATTTTTGAAAACGAAAGGTCATATGTAAACTGAAAAGCTCATACGTCAACTTTTCTCTTCGGCAAAAATGATTCTGGATTAATGTTTTTTTTCTTATTTAAATAATGAACTTGGTTACAATGACTAGTTCTATCAAAACAGCAGTTCAACAGTTTTGTGAATCAATTTTCATCAGTCCATTTCACTTTTTCACACATGAAAAGTATGGTTCTTCTTTTCTCCCAATTTGATCACAGCGAAAAATAGAAACTCGTGATTGCAAATGATAATTGTAGCCCCTAGATAGACCCATTTGAATAATTTCACTTTGCTGTTGTGTGTTTAAAGCTCTTTAAAAACATCCGAGAATCTTTTTGCGCGCGGGCAAGCAAAATTACCGCGGATTCTCGAATTACAACTACAGAGAATGGCTGATCGGGCCTGTCAAATGCAATGAAAAATCCTTTCCGTTAATAGCTCCTGCTCTCTGAAAGTCAGGCTATTCGTTTTTATGTCTTTTTGAGAATTGAAGTCATACCAACTCATACTTCCGCTGCCAATGGCACAAACTTAATACCTTGCTCAGAGCATTTTTGCTCTTACACCCTAAATTTTTGATCCTTAGCTGCTTCAATTAATCTGATGATCAAAAACATAGCCGACCGATTGCCGGAAAATAGCCTCCGTTGACGAACATGACGCATAAGAGTATCAAAGACTGTTATAATTTGGTGTGTAGTTTCAGTTAATATCTTAATTTAAGCAGAGTCCAGGTTTTTACCTTGCGGCTCTTCAATACTGATTCCCGCAAGCAATCGCTCTAATGAACTTCGATAACCTAATGCACTAAGACCTAATGGGCCTTTATCGGTTTATCCCGTTTTTTGATTTTGTTCTCTTGACCGTATTCAGTACATTCCATGATTCAATGCGTTAAATAACTTAAAATCCATTCAGTGAAACAGTGAGTGAAATAAGGCAGGCGTCAAGCGTAAAAATTGTGACCTATGTAATATGAAAAACGTGATCAAAAATTAAAGCGAATTAAAAAAATATGTAACAGGAGAATTTCTGACTTACAAATCACAGAAATTTCCTTGACTAAACAAAAATTAGACCTAGAATGGTATATATGAGAATTGTGAAAACCATTTAAAAAAACAGATAAAAAATTTAAGAAAAAAGAAAATCAATGTCCAAATGCTGCATGTGAACAAAAAACCGCTAGCGAGAAATTCAAAACTAGGCCTAGAAGCAACTTTGAATGGATTGGGAAAATCACTTAGACGAAAAACGCAATCCGCATGATTGAAAATACAGTAAAAAGCAAAGTGAAATTACCGCATGTGAACAAAAAACCACTACCAAGAAAACCAAATTTTAGTTTAACCATCATTTTTTTACTCCACTTGAAAATTCGAGTAAAAAAATTTCACTTAGCAAGACCACTCGCTTTTTTGCTCCACTTCCTGTTTCGGCGTGACCAAAATCACCACTCCGATTAGACTTCAAAAAATGTGTGAACAGATCTTAAAAAAAGACAGCACCCAATACAATTCAAATTCTTTGAATTGTACAAGAGGAGAGTGCCTAAATAATAGCCGTGTTGAGGCCGACGGCGGCTATTAAAAACGGATACCGCTTATTGAATGAACCGTTGTCGCCATGAGTTGCGTACGTGTGAGCCATCGGAAAATCCATAATAACGCGGTATAGATTTTTGAGGTTTAGTCCTTTTTTACCGGCTTTATCCGCATCGTTATATAGCTTGGAACTTTTCTCACTGATCAGAGTTTTAAAAATAAGGTTCCACATTTAATGATGACCCTGAATGTCTCCCATTTTCATGTATGAGCTAGCTGATTGTAATATGCTAGTAGGGATAAAATGACGTGAAAGAGTCATGCTATGAAAAAGCAGTGCTAAAAAAGTGCTGCTGCGGTGGGGGACTTTTGAAAAACTACTCCCAGCATATTAGATCACCTTTTCTGATGGATTTGGAGAGCGTGATTCCCGATCCCGAGTTTTAGTTGACCTCGCAGCCGATGAAGCAAGTGAAATTGATCTTGGTCTTCTGTAGCCAGCAGAAGTTTTCCTGGTTGAGAAAATCATCACGCCCAGCATTTCGTAAGCAGAGTTTCTGACAAGACGAGACGAGTCATTGAGGAGATCGTCATACATCGGAATCAGAATATCCTCCTAGAAACAAAATTTCGATTTTTTTAAATATTTTACGCCCTTTTTATCAAAATACATTTCTGGGAATCATATCCTTACCCAGTGAAAAGAAACTTGATAAACCATGCCATGTCTTGTAAGATCTTGATAACCCTTGCAAAACTTGGGACATCTTGTCAAGATCTTGATAGACAAACATTTCTTGGAACACCTTGATAAGATCTTGACAAGATCTTATCAAGATATGTCAAGAAATTTTCTTGGCGTAACTCGATCGATAAGATCTTGATAATTCTTGGCACATTTTTTTTGTTCTTGGCACAAAAATTGGCCATGACCAGACAGTCCAGACAAAAACTTACCCATGACTCGAAGTGGTGAGAACCAGCGCGATGCAACGCGTTTATGTCTCAACTTTTCAACGATATACAACTATGACTCGACAATACGACAATTCAAAGTAACGCAAAATTAACCCAAAAAACCGCGATTATGATCAGACAGAAAAAAACATAGTTTTAGGCGCAGATCTCGCGTAGTTCCACAAAGTCGAAACATAAACGAGATCTGTGCAGTTAAAACTATCCTGTTGTGACTGTCAAAAATGTGTTATTAGTCAGCGGAAATTTGTTTGTTTAATTGAAAGACAACAGATTTAGTACAACAACTCTTCAACTAAACTTTAAATTCTACGTCTAGAATTGTAAATCAAAGCAATCTGAATTATAGTTGGCCGAAACACAAACTGTAAGCTAAAGAAAAGAATACACTGAATTCTTAAATGATATAGTCGAGACGCTTTTGGATCATTAAAGGAGGTAACACAGCAATAGCATAAATTTTATTCAGCAAAACATTTTCGAACCAGATATTTGTTTTTTTTTGCAGTAATTAGAATCATTCAGGCAAATTTGAATCCTTGATATATCTTGCCATGGCATGGTTAATCTTTCTTGGGAAATTTTGCCAAGATCTTGTTTCTTGACAGCCATGCAAAGCCATGCAGGTTCGTACATATCTTGATGCTTTCTTGGTATGTTCCAGGGCAATATCTTGGCAAGATTTACCAAGATTTAGTATGTTTCTTATCAAGATGTACCAAGTTTCAGTTCACTAGGAAGGCAGAGATGGAAAACTCCTGATATCAGCTATCTAATTTTAATAAACCTGAAAGGATCTCATTATAATAACATTAGATTGACAAATTTTTGAATTCATGATTTCTTGGTATACGATGTTTTTTTTGAATTTCTGAGTATCTTAAGAGTTGACCTTAAGAGTTGACATATACAGTGGCCGCAGATGCAACTGCCACGCTACTATGCAGTCAAAAACACCCGAAGCTCTCAAAAAATCTGATCGGTCACGCATTTTGCATGTATTTTGCATGCAAATAATGCATTTTGCAATATTTTGCATACAATTTTTACACTCTTCGTCTGAGAGCAATTCAGAAGATGTCAAAAAATGATACTAAAAAATATTATGCTTAAATAAGACACCTTAGACTACTTGCGTTTTAATATGCCTCAAAACAATTCAGCTCGACACATGAAAAGACTCAAACTAGGACCGCTTATTTAAAATTATTATCCAACCCATCCTTGCCCCACTAGACTTTTAAAGTATTTTCATAGGTGGAGGTCGAGGCCTTGTAAGTTTTGTTCAGGAGTCCACTCACTTGATCTCTGTTTGGAGCCAGCTTTGCAATCTCTACAATGACAGGAGCCACGTTCATTCTCACACTCGAATCAGTGTCCTCCGCCAACAACATGAGCAGCTTCATGAAATCCTTCATAATATTCCAATTGAAGAACAAAGAAAAGAAAACCAAATCAAAGTGCACGGACATCGATGCTATATCATATTTGAAAGAAAAATGGGTTTCTTCAAGGATAAAAATTCAACCAAAATTTAACTATACTTTCTTTCATGTGAGTAGAATAAAATAAAGGAGGAAGTTCTGCTCTTTTTCTCATAGAAACAGCTTTTCCGGCTCATAATAATCAATTAGAAATCTTGGTTTTGCCAAAAAAACTTCCTTGATGCCTTTCAGATGGTTCCTGTTAATTACAATCCAAAAGAATTGCATTAGTCGAGCACTGTCTCTTTTTAAATATCTGTTCACACATATTTGTTTGATATTTGGAGGCCAATAAGACGTCACATTTAGAGTAGTGATTCTTATCACGCTGTAGTGGTAAAGGGAGCCAAGAAGCATATAGTATAAGATGGTGCATTTTTAAAAAAAAACTTTGAAAGTGGTGCAAGAAATGATGTCTGAGCATATTTTTTCAAATTTTTTCATGGTCGGCAGTTTAAGTTATGATATTCCTACACGATTGCTAATAATGCTCTTACATGTGTTTCTAATGGCGTACAGATACAATTGTGTAAACCTCAATAAGCATCCAACAGTTTTTTGAGCTTCGACACTAATTGTTTTCAAGAAATAACAGTGTATTCTTGAGTTTTGCCCGTTTTGTCGTTCTTTTTGTCTTCCTATCTCTTAATATCATTAGAAGCAAGTGTTATCGACTCGCTAATTCAGCTAAATGAAATCATTGGATGTTTTTATTTCTTAGCTAATGTTTTATACACCACTACCTGTTTCAAATGGCATTAATGAATATATGAGTTTTCCTGTATTTTTTTTGCCGTGCATTTAGTGTTAGTAGTGAAAACCCACATCAGCCTTTCCATTTAGGCATTACTGAACAAAATTTAGTGTTCCAGTATATAGCTAATGGTATCTGTGACATTAATACTATTTGTCTTTTGTTTTTTCAAAATTAGTGATTTTTCAGGTTTTGAACTATTTTCCTTTCTTTTTTCCATATGAAATAGTTCATTGAAGATTGTTCCAATTGGTTGCCCAATGAAGAAATATTTCAATTATTTCTGGAAATTTTTTTTGAAAGTATCGGCTTCAATAACTTGCACGCTCTGCTTTAAAAAAACTACTGAAATTTTGTGTTTCGCCATTACTGTTGATGTTTTTGTTTTCATGGCAATTGGTTTCAAAAATGAGAGATCCAAGTAACTTTCTAATGGACAATAAGTCCATCTAATTTTCATGTTTTGCCAATTAGATTCACTGACTACAGGTCCAAGCGTTACTTTTATTGGTCAAAGGGAGTTTCATTTGACCGTTTGCATCCATTAGTTTTTTATACTTGATACCACTTTTTGAAGAAATTTTAGAGAAAGGTTGATTCCGATCTTCATATGTTGTAATTTTTGTTTCTGCCTCTTGGTCGAGATGATAAGATATTATATGTTTCCTGTTAAAAATTATGATGTTATCAAGGATTTTATGTATGAATATGTGTTAATCACTTCGAATTCACTCATTTTAAGCATATTTCCGCATTTTGTCAGAACGCTCTCTTGAGGATAAAATGAAGAACAAAGTCATATAAATGCAGGTAAAACTGTATTTTGGTAACTCATTTTCTGATTGACTTTCCTTCTTCTTAAAACCATCAGTTATCTGCACATTCTGCACATTCTGTTTATGTTTTCGAGTATAAGTAAGCTACGTAAGCTAATTGGTTGCTTGTTATATTTTTATTGATTTTTATAGCTCAGGCAGAGCTAAATTTCCAAAATAAATATTTTTTGCAATTTTTGAAGACTTTTTTAAGTTTTTTAAAGAAATTCATGTCTGTTGTTTGATTATGCTTAAAGAGTTTCAATGCTGTACGTTTGAGCTTAGTGTTCACCATATTGCCTTTTTTGCACATAGTACTGAAATCATCGACAATCATGAGCATCTTCATAAATTCCAATATATATTTCCATGTTTAGAACGTAATACTTAGGACTGTTGATTTCTTTTATTTGGCAAATTTATTTGGTTATTGAATATACAAGTTTACTTTATGAAAATAATGAAAATCATTTCTTAAAAGGTTTTAATCAAAATTGACGTAATTTTTCTGCAGTGTGCAATATAGGGTCAAGTCCAATATGAGGAAGAATTTTAAATGAGTTTGGACCTCGGGATACAGACCTTAGGAACTATGTAGATGTAACTGTTCTATTCCTTAAACTCAAATAACTAACTATTAAACAGTTAATCTGTTTTCCAAAATATGCATCAAAGAAAATGACCTTTTTATTTTTGGGGTTTTTTATATTTCAGATTCATCGGTCGGCTTACTTGAAAAAAAGAAAAATTATAAACAAAATGATAACTGATATAAAAACATCAAGAAATTCAGGAATTGTGTTTACAATAATTCACCGTTGAACCATTTAATTTAGCTTTATGTTTAAAAAAAGAACCGTGAAAAAACCTCATCAAGGTTTTCTGTTTGTCAAAAGTTACTTGATTGATCTTCATTAAAGGTAATTATTACATAGATAAATGTCAAACTTTTATCCGAAAAACTCTAATTTCCCGCGAAAGCAAGGGACTCCTCAAATCAATGCTTGAACCAATTAAGAAAATTTTTAATAATTTTAATTATATTATAGTAATGAAATTCTGATCATTAAAAGCACAGCTAGTTCTTTGCTGACTTCAATCCGCAAAAAAATCTACTGGTTAAGTTAATCCTCTCAAATAATGTTTGCGACAATGAAATTGATATATCTCTCGATGGCATACATACTCAATTTTTGCTCATTTTTGTTCAAACTTGCTTCAAAATTGGCTGTATTTTTTCATATTTTTTAAGCGCGTTTTTGAAGGTAATGTGAAAGCTACGCACAATATTTTGTAACTAAATTCTATGCCGTAACACATTAGTTTCCAAGCGTCAACTTTTTTCCACTGTTGAAGCATCTAATTACAAAGATATTGTCAAAATATACCAAAATGGACAAAATCATAGCTGTTGATTCATCTCAGAAATGTCCCTCTCGAAAATAGTTGGGGATTATGAAGACAATTAGCAGTTTGAATAGGTCTGTTCTATAGAATAATTTAGTCTTTCAATAGGGTCTCAAGCAATCACTAACGAAATTCGAAAAAAATAGGTTAATTGGATTCTCAAAGTCGTGGAATTAGGTTAAGTTTATACGTGAATACAAGTAACATTTTTTAAGTATTTTTTTAAAACATAACAAATTTATTTCCACGTTCTGCGTAACTAAAATCTTTCAAAACGTAAAAATTTAGACGAAATATCGTCACTCAATTCCATAAATCGCAAAATTTCTTTCTCAGATATCGGTCACGTAATTAAACAAACCAATCGTTGACTAACATTCGCAATTAGCTATTGAAAGTTTGAATTAAAAATCTGAATCTTGCATGGAATTTTTCAGGGATCTGTTTAAATGTAACCCAAATTAATCTAGAGGTTTTCTTGGCATTATTTTTGCCTCAAAGAATTTTTGGTCTAGTTCTCCTGGAACAAGTTTTACGGTTCATTAATATCAAGTTGAAAAATCCATCTAATATCTCTTTCGATGAACGATCAGGTATTGTAATAATGTAGCACAATGGAGCAAAATGATACTGTAAACCACAGTTATGGCAATTTTTCTTTTTCAAGGCAAATACTCCGACGATTTCTCGACTATTTTTGAGAACAGTTGCGACAATTATCATTTTGTTGAACAAGTAAACAAAATTTAAAAAAAAATAAACTGTAGATTTACGTATTCAGAATGCTCCAAGCAGAACATTCAGATCTTCAAACTCTTTCAAAATCTTTTCCGCCCTGTAGAATGTAACTAACTTAAGTCAACGTTTTCACTTTTATAGTGATTTGTATTAATCATAATGTATAGTATTCTCACCTCTCATCAGGCTAATTAAACTATTTTATTATTACAACATAAAAGTTCATTCGTTTGTTTACAACTTGTTATAAAAACTATATGCTCACATTTTTGATATTAACACTTTGCTCGTAAAAACTTGAATTTTCCCATTTTTTAAAGAGAAACAAGAAAAGGTGATACTTTAGCTGACCTGCTTGAACTGAGAGTAGTTGAGAAGTAGACAGAACTCCTTCAGCTTAGAGCAATAGTAGGAGCGGGTAGCTTCATTCCTGAAAAATTAGCAAATGTATTAATTTCCGCTCATTACGTCCATTTCTCAACTTTTTCCGTACAATCTGAAGATCATTTAAAATGGTTTAATATGAACAAAGAGCTTTGAGAATTGTTTCTGTTTTGCTTTGTGTTTGATTTGCAAAATTTTGCTTGTCAACTCATATTTATGTTGTATTTTGTTGCTGGTATACATGCTCAAAAAATTAAGTTGTAATTCCAGCGAATTGAGCTAAAATCTAAATATGTCTTGCCCCTCTAGATCTTAACGAACGGTACTCAAATCCCCATTATATGCAAATGCAACACAGGCGATGCCTGACAAATACCTAAATGTGCTACAGTCAAATATCTTATCATAGCAAAAATTGTTGATTATAATATCCTACAAAATGAAGACTTCGTCTTTAGTTCTACACCTCATAAATTTGTGTTATTTTCACCGTTGACAACTAAACAACGTTTTCGGGTTCCGTACCATATCTACAACGACAATCAGGCCTGATTCAGCGAAAAAAAAATCAGAGAAGGTCCCAGGCCTGATTCTGAGTCAGATCAGATCAAATACAAGGCTGCTAAGAGAACACTAGAGTCTTTTTATAAGACCACCATAAATTGCACTCTCTCAATAACAAGAGTGTAAGAGTGTAAAAAAATTGATACTTTAGCATAGGGGTGCGAAAAAGAGAGTAATCTTTTATCATTCCACCCTTAATTACAATCTTTGCAAAGAGTGTAAAAAGAGTGGATAAAAGAGTGTAATTACAGTGCAATATTTTAAAATTACACCCTTAGACTCTGTTATTGGATAAATAGTAGTGGAAAACTGATTACACCCTAATCCGCTAATTAGAGGTGAAATATGGGTGAAACCTAGGCCCGGGTTGGGTCTCTCTGTCAAGAGAAAGGCCAAGTCTTGGGCCACTGGAGTAGACCCGAGACTTGGTGAGTTCTTGGCACGCAAGAGGCAAACAAGAGGCAAGACAAGAGACACTTGGGATTTCGTTTTGCAGAAAGGATCGAAGACTTGATTTATCTGGACAGAGGGTTAGAATCCTGCATTTTTTTTTAGTTTCAGGGGCACTTTTACACTTTTAACATAAACTTAACTCTGCTCAGAGAAACCCAAGACTTGGTACTGCTCTTCCCAAAAAACCCAAGTCTTGGCCTCTCTCTGCCCAGAGAAATCCATGGTCTTGGATCCCCTACCCAAGTCTTGGCATCTATCTGCCAAGACCCAAGTCATGGCAGATAGATGCCAAGACATGGGTCTCTGTAAAATCTCTGTGAAATCTCTGAATCAGGCCTGATAGGCTCTGGGGCTTCGGTACGGATTGGAATTCGAAATGCAAATTACATAAAATCATTGAGGAAAAATTTTTCAAAGTAATCAATTTAGGAGCCTTAGAACATTGATGATGATACAAGTATATATATTATTACAATTTATAATACAATTATATAAATTCAAGACCCCAAAATTGTTTTAAAAAATTGAAATTGCTTGTTGATTTGTTCAGCACGCTCTATTTCGAATAACCTCCTTTATTTCTTGCATATGAGTCCCCTCCAGATAGATATACAATTTATAACATGGCCAATGTCCGAAAAAGCAAATTTAAATTTTGGGTTCTGTGAATTTCAGTGACATAACTTTGCCCCCAGTTTTCACGAATCATATATCATTTTCAATGATGGAATATAGTTATGTAAAACTTGGAAAAAAGTTGTTTGCAACGCGTAAAACGCTAACATTTTGTCACGGGTACTAAAAAAACTAACCAATCCCCGCAACCTTGAGCATGCAATTAGCTAAAAATTTAATTTCCCGAATTTCATTTGTAATAACTTGGGACTCAATTCAAAAGACCTAAATTATCTTGTGAACAATGATCTAATCTGTTTAATTGCAAAATTGCTACTTGTCGTCTGAATCCGCTATTAGTAATAAGACGGAAACCCACGAAATTAATCACCAATTTGGTTTTATGTCATTTCTGTAATTAGATATTGTATTAATGAGAAAAGCGTAGGTTTAAGCAAATTCAAACTAATTAGCCGAGTGTCACTCGTTTCCACACACTCTCGCTTAAAACTCTTATCTGAAAACATAGGTCGTCATAAAACCCGACAAAATCAGGTCTTTATAAATGAACTTTCACGCAGTGACCACGTAATGACAATTTAGAATAAACATAAGTGGCCTTTAAAGTAGTATAAAAAACTTTCAATTTTTGAGGGAAGTTGTTCATGATTTTAAATTTAATGCCTCAGTGCAGTTGTGAAATCATGTGTAATTAAGACAACAAAATTACGTCACTCACAAAACTGCAGTAAATGAGCAGTGAAGGATCGGCATGAAAAACAAGCAAATTGTGTCGTTTGAATATTAAGCGCGAATTAAATCGAAACAAAGGACGTCTTCTGATAAAAACTAAAAAAAAATATAAGTCGTCAGTCACAAGCCGAATAATTTGCAACTGATTGTTAAAAAATACAATATTTACATAAAGTGAAAAGTTAGAAAAAATGAAGATTTGAAATAATTTCATAAACGAAAATCCCTACAAGGCAACCTATACGTGCCGACAAGTATTCTGATTAAAGCCTTTTTAAAATTGCTTCCATTCCATAATAGAATTGCTGAATATCACGCTGAGACACTCTAATCATAAATCAAAAGAAGGTCAAAATCCATAATCTGGGAAAATTTTGAAAGTTTGTCATGTTTGTTTCATAAAAATTTCATTGTCTTATAATCATTTTCTGCCCAGTACAGCATCACATAAATTTTTCCTCGTTCCTGTCTGAACACAAAAAAAAAATTAAAAAAACAACAGTCTAACGTTGGAGTGAATTGCTCTCTAGCAATCAGCGAACGGTTAGATTCGTCAGTAGCTAGCTACAGATTAGTGAGGCTTTCTCTAGGTTAGTTGGAGGGGTGTGAGCTGAGAGCAGTGGGGGGGGGGGTGTACCTGGGGGGCTGAGGGGAGGGGTGGGATCAAAGGTAGGAGGGATCTTTGGCTGCACGGTGTCCTTACGACCTGAACGATGTGCAGGAGTGGGGATGGGGGATGAAATGAGGTGGGCTGATATGGGGAGTGGTTGCTGGGGGGGGGGGGGTGGGTTCAATCTCTATCAACCACCCTTGACAACGTAAGTTTAAGTCTCAAAAAAAGTTTCTGTAACTCACATACTTGGAGACTAATGAGCTGAAAAGCTCTAAAAGCACTTAAATCCCACTGGGCGCTAACAGTTAATCCCGTATTTGAGAAATAAAAGTCAAATGGGTCTTAAGAGGAATTGATCAAGCAAAAAATTGCTTAAAAAGGACAACAAGACCAATATAATTGCTATAAATTTCGTTTGAGAGCATTTAAACAATAGATTTTGCCAAATAATGTTAAAGAAACAGGCAAAAATAGGTCAGATAGTGATTAAATCAACTAATTATCTTGATCAGAAACAACTCAAAATTCAAAAAATCAAACCAATGAATACAAAAACTAGACATAACCGCTAAAACAACAAATCCCAACAGAACTAGCTTGAAGTACTGAAGAAGAGAAGAAAAACTCTACAATCCAAAACAACTAAAAAATATTGAGTTTTCATTCTAGCAGAGAAAAACCGCAATTGACCCGATTAAATGATTGAATTAGGTTTAAGTTAATTCATCTGTATTATACAATCTTTTGTTCCAAAATAATGTTCAATTCGAACAAAGGAGGAATGAAATAAAACGAAGCAGGAAAAATTAAAGTCTGAAATTTGATAACTCGCCATTTTTAAAGCTTTTTTTATATAGAGGCATTTGAGGGAAAAACGAGGCATATGGGGTAAAATCTAAAAAAAATTAAATTTGAAATTAGCGGTTCCAAACTAGTCATTATCAGGAAAATATTATGAAAACTTTGCGACGATAATTTTGGCGCTAGAAAAACAAAACCTCAAAAACGGTACACAACCTGACAAAATACGGCCGAGAAAAAGCGACGTCAAACGTTATTGAAAATTAATTTAGGAAGTACTTTTTGTCTTTGAAAGTCACAACAACTTTCAATTACAGACAATTTATACTATTTTTTTTCAGTCAATGAATAAATGTGCAACTAAAGGCACCTTATAAGATTAAAACTAAAAAGTGAAGAAATCTGTAAAAGTAAACGTAATTCGTTTATTCCCACGAAACATGGTCAATCAACAGCTCATGATCTTCATTTTAGCAGCAAAGTTCATAGCCAGATCTTAACTATACATTATTTAAAATTATTTTGAAAGTTGACTTAAAAAAATGTTCTTTCTTGGAAAATCTTGTGATTGGTACCAATCAAATTGAAGGTCACCAAAAAATTGCCAACAGAAAGACTCTTTGAAAGTAAAAAGAAAAAATGAAAAATACTTGATAAATTCTAAAATATGTTTGAAACAATGAGAAATGATTTTTGGCAATTACATTTACATCCGTTTTAACAATCGACTGATTAGGGTGGGGGGGGGGGGTAGTTGTCGGAGCGGGTAGGTGGGGGAAGGCTAGGTGGGGTATAGTTTGTGGGTTTAAGATGGGAGTGTTGGTGGGGGGTAGGATGGGGGAGTATGGGAGGGGTAAATCAGGTTGGTGCTGCTAAATTCGAAGGGTCATTTTGAGAAAATTTCTTCCCATAACAGTTTTCTATCCCAATTATGGAACCTGCCACCAACACACACTCTCGCCTATCTTCTCCTATCTCCCCACCTGACTATCCTTGACTACCTGCCCCCCCCCCCCCCCCAAGTCTACTTACATCATAGTTCTATTAGGCGTTTATGCTTTTCTCTTTATTGGTTTCGATAGAGTAGAACAGTGACTCTTTCTCCTTGATTTAGAAATTATATTGCACGAATCTTCGATTCGTTTACTGTATTCTACAGGCTTTGTTTTTTTAGTTGACCCAAGTTTGTTCATGAATTTAATTTTTGACTTTTGCTTGCGAGCTTTGACTTCTGTTTAAGAACGTTGAATTCTGTTTTCGTACATTGGACTTTAACAGTCGATTAGCTTGTAATATAAAGTAATTTGGAACTGTTGGTAATATTATACTCAAGTTGAGAATTTCAGTTCGTCACTTTGAGATTTTTTGATTCCATCCAAGTTCATCATATCTGCAGTACCTCTATGCACCATGTATTAGTAACCAAACTATTGCGGTTGCGGAAAAACCCGAAACCCCGCGGAAAAAAAAACAACTTTTTAGATAGGAAACAAACCCCCACGGAAATAAACCCAACTTTACTATTAAAGAGCAGCGCATTTAGCTCATTTGGCCATGCCTTCTGGGCCATGGCCATGTCTCAGCGGCCCGAGGGACTTGATATGAAACTATCACAACCGAACAATTTATCACGACCAAAATTCAATTTTAAAATGAGGGTTTATTTCCGAGATGGTTTGTTTCCCCGAATTTTGTCCCGTCAAGGTTCTAAAACAGAAATTCTTGAAAACAAAAGTCAAATTTACAAGTCAGGAACAACCTTGCTGCAGCTAAAAATAAATCTGTAGGATCCCAATACTCTTTTTTGACTCGTAACCACCTGTAGAATCTCAGTACTCCTTTTTGAGTCGTAAAAAGACCAACTCGCTGAAAATAATTGCATCTAACTTCATTCGAGAGCAATTAAACACACCCGCATCTACACGCACACACACACACACACACACACACACACACGCACACACACACACACACACACACACACACACACACACACACACACACACACACACACACACACAGACGCTTGCACACCTACACCCACATACACACTTTCATGCACCCAATCATCTACACGCGCACACACACGGACATACAAGCGAACAAACAAACACATGCACATGCAACCCACATTTATAACGAATTTGCAACAGCATTATATTTATGGCAGTTGAGAGTGGATCGTATTATTTAAGTCCTGCCATTGCAGCCCATTGCACCCCACTCTTACATAGCAATTTTGGTCAGTGGGGGTAATTCCTCAAAAGTCCTCCCATTGCAGCCCCACTCTTACATCAATTTACCCCTCATAGATAAATTACTCCCACCCCACTATTACAACAAAATGGGAGGACTTTAGGGAGGACATTTGACCCGGGATGTTATCTGCTTGCTTAAGCTCGCTTACTGTGCACTTTCATCACTCAAATTGTCCTTGAATGTCTCCATGAGTACGAGTGCATGTTTCCTCACTGGTTTCAAGTCAAACCACAGGTCTATGCCTGAAACATCCGACTAACGGACTAACGTCAGGAGAGCGGTTGGCTTCGGTAGTAGTCCGCTGGGGCTTAGGGATGCATGCATTGGGGGGGGGGGGGGGGGAGGCGGGGTGATCGAGAGAGCATAAGAAGGTGATTGAAGGGGGGTGATTGGATGGGTGACTGAGGGGTGTCAAACTTTTGAGATCAAAAACTGTCCTTCACAACATGAAATTGTCTCCTCAAAACAGTTTTGGTGAATTGCATTGCAAAAAATTGAACTGAAAAAGATCACATGACTATTATAATTGCTCCAAACGTCACATTAGAGCAATTAATCAACTGCAAAATAGATTTGACTGCCATAAGTATTAAAAGAAACCGATAAAGAGATTAATCCATAGAAAAACGATTCAACTCAATTTTCATTAAATTATTTATTTGGTGGAAAATTGCAATACCCTATTTCATTTCATGCTAAAAGCATTATCACTATCAAAACTTTCTGCATACCATTTTTGGCCTTCATGAACGTCAGGAATTTGGGTGAAAAATGTGCAAAATAAGTGATAATAATTTTGGAATTTTTTTCTGAAATTGTTTTTTTTTTGTGTGAGATAGGTGCAAATAAGTGGGAAATAATAAGAAGTGAAAATTTGGAAATTGTCATTAAATCGGCATGAAACATGTGCAAAATAGGTGCTGAATGTGGTGGAAAACTTCATCAAGAGAATTGCTAAACTCTTGAACTTATAAGCAGGAAAACAATTGTGAATAGCCAAGCATGTCTTTTTAGTACTAAAACAAACAGTCGGAGTTCTTTCTAATCCTTGCGGACAAGTAAGGCAATTGAAGAAGAGGCTGGCTTTTCAGGGAACGGAGTTCGAGAAGCAGCTGGTGTGGTGAACGTTACGCAAGCAATATGCGGAAGGTTAGGAAAAAGTATGGAAATTATGCAAATTTATTGTGCAAATAGGAGATTTCCACTTAAGTTAATGCTGAAATTATGTGAAAATTGCGTTTTCAGGGGCTTATCCACTTATTTATCCATTAAAAACATTTTTCAGAGGTCACCAGTGCATTTCTGAAAAAATCTTGACCCCGGAAGGCTAGGGTTCCCCATGGAAGTGACATACAGTTAGTCACATTTTTCCAGGCCTATTTTACCGAAGCCGAATCATAGAGACTTTTTTTCAACCTGCGTACGAAATGTTTGCTTTCATCTTTAGTGTAAACAAAAAAATGCATATTTCTCCACTAATTAACAAGGGTTTGCATAAACTAATAACAGGTGGGCCTATCCATCAAAATTACCATATACCGTTATGGTGTAAAAGTCATACTCAACCCCCAGCCCCCAAACGTCCAAACCTTCCATCAATTTTGCCCAGAATTATTAACTACCTTCATATTTGAAGACGGGCGAGGCTCTGTTTTCAATCATACTGATAGCCTGTGCAAAGAGTAGTTTGCGAAGAGTGTGTCCGTTCATCTTGTCATTCTTCACAATCTCCAAACACATCTTCTTAGCAGCTCTCCTGATCTCTCTAAGTGAGTCCCTTTATTAAAAACAGTTTTTTTTATATTGCGTTTTCTATTGCGTGCATTTTCGGTACCCAGGGTTGGCGAATTTCATGAAAACTGCGTAATAAACGCGCTGAATATCGCTGAAATCTCAAAGAAAAAGCTTATAATTCTTAAATAAGTAATTGCTGAATTGAGAAGAAAGCGCTCCATAAAAACTTGCAAAAAAGTTTGCTGCTCCAAATCCTAGCCAGATCTTGGATTTCCACAACATCTTTTCCAAGTCCAAGCCAGATCTTATTTCCCAATAACCACAAAATAGTTTTCAAGAAGATCCCTACAAGATTTTGTCTGGATTTCAAAATTATCTATATTTCATTCTGCAGAGGCACAAATTGTTCATAATACATTCGAACTAGAGCAAAAAAA
The DNA here is from genome assembly GCF_964194025.1 of Convolutriloba macropyga. NCBI lineage: Eukaryota > Metazoa > Xenacoelomorpha > Acoela > Convolutidae > Convolutriloba > Convolutriloba macropyga. The sequence goes on from NC_134474.1 coordinate 36,487,930, forward strand.
TGATTTCATTGCATGGGGGCAAAAAATCTATGCTTGTATTTCCGTTTCAGACTCATAGCAAGATTTATCAGATCTTGGCATGATCTTGCGTGGTTTTCCAAATCAATTTTGTTTTTCGAAGAGATAAAAAAGTTTCAAAAAACAAACAAAATAGAACAAAACAGTACTGCTTTGTTGGATATAAGCAAGAGCCTCTATGAAAATTCCGTTCACAACGTATTTTTGACAAACCTTTTGCTTGGGTTTTATCAAAAAACACGAAATCTAGTTGTTTGACAATTTGAACGAAGAGGATATAGAAACAGTAAAAGGAGAAAAAAATAACGACATTGATCACGTTGGAAGCAAAAGCTCGTGTTTGATAGTGGTCTTCTCATACCACGACAAAATTTTCTCATAGTCATCCGCAGTCGACCAATGTTTTTCATAAGTTACTTGGTCAGTTGAAATCCAAGTTAGATTAATCTAGAGTTTTTTTCAGCCAACCTTTTCAGTCATATCCATTTTTTCAGAAAAGAATTCATAGAGTTTTAAACATGAAATCCAGAAAACCAGATTGCTTTTTGCGCTCGAGCAATAGAGTTTAATGTAGTTAATTGGAGTTGAACAGAAACAAAATGCTGGCAGTAATTTCTGCGAGCTCAAAAATGCAGAATAACTGTATTCGTATTTGAAAAGACAATACAAAAAAAAGACAGAACTATTCAAAGATTTTTCCAAATCGGATGTTATTATCGTAAAACTTATGTCATATCACCGCTTAAAAAAAGTAAATTGATTTCAAAACTAGCCTCTTTTTAAAGAACTTAAATGGTTTTTGAAAGAAACTCAGAATAAATTGATTTTATCGTTCGCCTCTTTTTTAAAAAATGTAGTTTTCTGAAAGAAAAGCTTAAAAAATCTTTTTAAGTTTGCTGTATATAAATCAAACTAGTTCACAGTTATGTGATGAAAATGAGTAGTTTTTTGGTTTTGCCTGCATACCTTCGGATGATTTCCTGTTTGATGTTCTGATGTTGTTCTGATGTTCTTTTGAGACTAGCTTTAGCTTGATCTGACTCTACAACTTTTAGTTTTCTAGCCTTGTTAGTAAATCAAATAATAAACTGATATTTCAAATATTTGCAAAATATTGAAAAATTTAAAAGAAATGCTTAGAGATTACGCAAAGAAAATATTCAAAACTAATTTCTGTTTCTGGAGTTATGTCAAGTAACGCATCTTTTGAAAAGCTTCGTTGGCCAGTAATGATCGTTAAACTCAGATAAGGACAACAATGTTCAAAAATTTTGAAAACAATTGCAAATTTTCACAAAATCTTGCTAAAACTCATGATATTAAAATCTTCAAAACCATTTAGTTGTCTCAAGAGAATTTCCAGTATCCTTATTTCATGCTTTAAATAGTTTCACTGGCTCGTAAAGATCCATATACATGGATTATGATGAAAAATTTTCTGAAAATTTGAAAAAAAAAAAGTTTATCAAAAAATTGCGAAAGCTGGAGTCATTAATATATTGGTAACCACTCCATTAACTCTAGAAACTATGCAACAGCTTATCATCAAGCCCTGAAGGAGTTCCCTAGGACACTGTTCCCGGAAAAAATGATAAAAAAATCAAATGATTAAAAAGAACTTGAAAAAATTGCAATTATTTTTTTAAAAATTGCTGATGTTAAAATCTTGAAAAAATAATCAAATACATCTAGAAGCTATGCAGTAACCTAAATCAAACCGTAGAGGATGTGATGTGGCCTTTGAAGCGGAAGAAACCTAAAAATGACACAAAGTTTCAAAAAACTTGAAAAAAAATGCAAGTTGGGTAACAAAAACTGCTAAAATTTGTGATAAAAAGTTGAAAACTAATCAATGGCCAAAAGGGGTGGACAACAGGGGGGTGGAGGCAACAACGTGGTGGGGGTGGGGTCAACAACGTAGTGGGCGTGGGGGCAATAGTTGGGGGTCAACGGTGCGGGGTGTCTTCCACCTCTAAGAACCGCCCTTCACACCATAAGTATAAGTCTCCAATACAGTTTGAGCTGTAACAGAGCTCAAAGACTCTAACAGCACTTAATGCCCGCTGGGCGCTACCTGTTTATCCCGTGTTTGAGGACAAAAAGTCAAAAGTGTCAGACAAAAAATCGGTCAAGCGAAAAATCGCATAAAAATACGTACAGGACTAATAGAATTGCTACAAACTTCGTTTGAGAGCAATTAAACATTCACCTATCAGAAACTACCTCAATACTTATAGTTTGGGATCTGTTTAAATATTGGTTTTCCAGCCAATCATTCCAGCAAGCCATCATTATCGACAAAAAAAAGATATGGAGAATCTAGAGTTGGTTAGTAACTTAGAGTTAGGTAAGTGTACATTGTCCGCAAAAATAAGTAGCCTATTCTATAATCTCCCTAAGGCTGCAAAAGAGGCCATGAATATCAGGTGGCATCGCAAAGTGGACCATATAAACGAGAAACTCTTTTTTGGAGTTGATCGATTGTTATGCTATAATTCCGGTCACCTTAAGAAGGTGACGAAATAAATTTTCACCCATTTTTATTTTTTCCTCTTGAATGATAATTAGCAACACACAATTGATCATACGTTGTTCCGTCCTTAGTGAAGTCGGCCATACATCTGAACACAATATTTTCTAGAGCATTCTTGTAGAAATGATCTCTCTGTGCCAATCTGCTGCAATAGTTGGCCACAATTGTCAATTGACGAAGTAGCTCCAGTCTGATTTTGGGTTCAGTGTCACATTTGAGTGTCTCCATAACTGCCACAGTTCTGGCTTCTCTCGTGCGGTCGCCTCGGTAAAACTTGAAACATCAAGATTTAATTATTACTCGCATAACACGAGTCAATTTTTTGGAAAAGCTTCATTTCTCTCATTTGATAGTTAAACAACATGAGGAGGTTTACCGAAAGATGATAAAGCTGTCAGACATTTTTTGACGCTACTGGCATCTAGTGCGGTAAATTGAACGCTCTAGCGTGCGCTCGGGCCACTCACAAACCCAGGATAATCAGACGGTTATCCTGCAGGATCTTGCAATTTTCTTGCAAGAATCGTGCAAAATTACTCATCAACTTGCAAGATCTTTTAATATTCTTTTAACAGTCTGGAAGATAGCCATCCAATTTGAAAGAGCCTTGTCAGACCGCCGTCCAAGAAAAAGACATCAACACAGAGGCGAAAAATGAAGAGGTGATGAGAAGAAGGATCAATTTCTAAGAACCGCCCTTCATACCATAAGGATAAGTTTCCGAAACAAATTCTGTGATTTGCATACTTGGAGACTAGTGATCTGAAAGGCTCTAGCAGAATTTAATGCCCACGTGGCGATACATCTTTATTTCAGTTCTAGAACGACAAGTCAAATGGGTCAGACGAAAAATCGGTCAAGCAAAAAACCGCATAAAAAGATCAACAGGATTGTTATAATTGCTACAAACTTCGTTTGAGAGCAATTAACAATTATTTCATAAAAAGTGCTAGTTTAGTCATATATGATTTTAAAAAACATTTTTACTATTATTTAGCGTTAATGAGGGTAATAGATGATGCCACACGACATAAAAGCAGCTGATATACGGCATCAACAAAAGAGTTAAGGAGAGAGAGAGAGAGAGAGAGAGAGAGAGAGAGAGAGAGCCATAGAGTGTGAGAAAGTAAAACGTGAACGAGAAAGAGAAGGAGAGAAAAATCAACCAGATAAGGAGAGAAAGCGCGCTAGAAATTTTTTCCTTGATGAGACTCGTCAGTACTTCTAATTTTTTAGCCTTGTTAGTTATTAAATCATATAAAAGTGCAAAATTTAAAAAACAAATTCCAGAACTCTCAATGAAAAAAGGTTTAGAACAATTTGGTTTCTCTGGATTTCTGCCATGAAACCAATCTTCAAGACTTAAAAAGTTTGATTGGCCTGTAATGATCATTAAACTCAGAAACGGACAAAAATATTCAAAAACACTTGCAAATTGTAACAAATCTTGCTACAATTCGTGATATTAAAATTTTCAGAATCCCTTCCTTGTCTCAAGAGACTATCCAGTATCCCTATTCTAAGCCTTAATTAGTTTCACTGGCAAATAAAGATCCATAAACTGGAAATATTATACTAAGAGCATAAAAAAGACTAACAGAACTAATATAATTGCAAAAAATTCGTTTGAGAGCAACTAATAACTCTTTTGACGCTGGCCAAATTTTTAAGTTTGTGTAGACAGCTAGACAGCAAAAAATTACAGTATTATTGTTCTTGGATCTGAGTAATTTGAATACGTTATCACTGCTACAGTTGATATGAAACTTTCTGTTTAGGACCGAGAGCTAGCTTGTTTAAAAGTGAGAATTAATGTGTACCTGTTTTTTAAATTAATTTTGGCTATGTGAAAACCTAAGTACGGGTGCCACTCTACCATAGAAAAACAAGCGGATTGGAAGACAAAACCAAGACATTATGTAAAGTTTTTCCCTGAGGAAACATAAACATATCCGACTAATGTCGGCGAATTTATCTCAAACGATTGGCGAGCAGTTAGTTTGGGTAGTAGCAAGCTGGGGCTTAGGGTATTAGCGGATGACAAGAATGTGAGGGGGTAAGCGTCTGGAGGGCGGGGAGGGGTTCAAGTGATGGGGTAGGGTTGCAAGGGCTGAATGAGAAGGGGGTTCAAGTCAACATGTGGGTAAGTGTGGACAAGGGGAGTGATTGGGGATCGTGTAAGTTGGGGGCCAAACTTTCAAAATTAGGAATTGCCCTTGACCACATAAAGTTGTCTCCTCAAAACAGTTTTGGTGAATAGCATTCTTATAGTCAAGTAAGAAGTACGGCTCTAAAAGAAATTATAGCCCTCCGAGAGCTGCATTTTTAACCCCTTTCTGACGACGAAAAATCACATGGGTCAGACTAAAAATCTGTCAAGATATGAGTTGCATAAAAAAAGACCACAGGACTAATATCACTGCTACAAACTTGGTTTAAGATCATTTAATCACTACAATACAAAACGTCAATTCAATATTATTGATTGCGATAAGTTTTCATTCCAATTCTTTTTAATTTCAACATTTAGTTTTTACACTTATTGAATGATAAATTTGTTTCAATGTGACTGAGGGTTGTGAAAAGTCTCTATGCAAGATCAAAAAATCATGTCAAGTGAATCAGTACAAAGATTGAGCTGGTTAATCCCTAAAAAAGTTTTATTATGACTATTTTTGATGCTTACCAGCCTAGTGGTAAGTTGCTCACACAGTATATTTCACAACAAAAATCAATCTCATTTTCTCAGGAACAAATAAATTACATTTCTTATTACCGATAAAGTTGATCTGAAACTTTCTGCTTATGCTCAACAGAAAAATAGTCTTAATGCAAAAAAATCTTTTGTCTCTTTTTTTGTTTTTTGGCGGTAACCTTGTTTTAACATCAGTACCAGTGCCGTTGTGCTACAGAACTAGTTTCGAGTGCATTGGAAAATTAACAAAATTAACCATTAGTGATTTTTGCCGGTACATGTATGCAGTTTTAAACTTTATGTTACCACTACACATAACACAATTTCAACTTTTTCACATGCGTTAAGTGTTCAAAACAGTTCAACTCAATACCGACATTTAATTTAACTTGAACTGCTATCCTTGTTGGTAAATTTAAGTAAATTTTACTGTCCGAATTAGTGCAATGAGCTCATATAAATTATTTATTTGCTCTCTGAATGTCTTCAAGATAAAAATGCCAGTTCTTTTTTATCAATTTCGTGAGATCGTTTTCTTGCAAGAACCTGGCAAGATCTTATAAGATAACCGTTGCTTTGTTGGGAGTATGGCAAAGTATCACATTAAAATTCAGTTTTGTGACAATGAATTTCGGTTACCAACGTTCAATTTTGTATCTTGCGATCCCTCGTCAAAACAACGCAGCCTGAGGTATTTAACGGATTGTGATTCAGAATTTTCGTTTCAGTTATACTATTAAATCTCGGAACTACGCGACAAAAATTATTGCGACTCAACACATTATGCAGCCTCTTTTATATGAGACAAGGATTTTTTAAATGACACAAACTTCGTCACCTTCAGCATATTTTTCCAATCACTATGATGTTATCCAACGTTTTTTTTACTGATTAACGCAGGGTAGCATTGCAAGGAAAATGTCTAAGGAAAGTTGTCAAGCTTTCTAGGATTGAAAAAGCTATAAGTATAACATACAATAAAATAAAAAAAACTTTTCTGACGGTGCTCAAACTTTGGAAACAATAAATTGAAAGCAATTTATGAAAAAAATATTGAGAGTTGAAAAAATGTTTATCAAAGAATGTTAGAACTTTTCTGCGAAATCCAGATGAGTATTTTGATAAATTCCGTATATAATTAAGAGAGAGTTGAACAATCAGAGGGAAAATTGCCTCATTAGAGTGGTTATGTGGAGGCTTTTCAAGATTGCCGAGGCAAGTGTTTTAATCCTTTTACGCTTAATGAGTTGGAGTAGATACAACACTCGCAGCAGCCAAACAAATTCTAAACAAAAGCTCTTCTGGAAATACAAAAACATAGAAACATAGCTGGCAGATTGCCAGAAAATAGCCGCAATAGATTCGTGGATCGAAAGTCTCAAAAAAACAGTAAAAAAGACAGACCAAAAAAAATTTGTCTTTTCATTGAAGGCTGATCTGTTATATTTTGATTAAAAATCTGTATAAGTTATTGCTGCCTCTATTAGCTGGTCTCAAATAACCTTCATTCAGAGTGACACACACGCATTTGACTTAAAGTAAATAAGTGAGGAATTTCAAATTGAGGAAGTCAAATCTCAATTTCAAAGTGAGGAAGTCATTTTTGAGAGTGAGGTAAGTCAAGTGTGACCAAAAATTTAATCACGCGAATGAACAAAAAAAAACTCGCTCCACTAAGAGCGAAAAATGACGTCACGCATGCAATTCAGTTTAAATTGCATGAACGAATGAACAAAAAGTGGTTGTGACGTCATATGGTCGCAACAAAAATCATGACGACGAAAAAAAAACATAGCAGGACAAGTCCTGACGTACAATCCAAAGAATTTTCATTGACTAAACAGAAAACTAAACCTAGAATGGACTATTAATGGATTGGGAAAACCATTTAGAAAAAAATCCGATCCAAAAAACTGAAAAAACAGTAAAAATCAAAGTGAAATTGCCGCATGTGAAGAAAAAACCACTAGCGAGAAAGCGAATTTTTGTTCAAACACCGTTTTCTTACTCTACTTCAAAATTAGAGCGAAAAAATTTCACGCCGCAAAACCACTCGCTTTTTCGCTCCACTTCCTGTTTCGGCGTGACCAAAATCACTACTCCAATTCGACTTCAAAAATCATGAAAATGTGTGAACAGATATGTCCGAAAAAAGACAGCGCCCCAATACAATTCAAATTCTTTGAATTGTAAAAAACCAAGAGAAGGACAATAATAGCCCCAGCTATCGCTGTGCGGCTATTAAAAAAATCGAGGTCTCCGCGCATAAACCAAAAATAATTGTGTTGTGAGGTTCTAAAATTAAAAATAGTGTGAACCAGCGCTCCTACCTGCTCAAAATAGTTCAACTTCCTGAACAAACTGTCAGTCTACAGCAAACGCCAAAGTTATGTGAAATTTAAATAGATATTGAAGTACGCAAAAATCTCATCAGCGTATGAAAACATATGGACTTAAATGAAAAGTCCATTAACAAACATTTAAAAAGGCTTGTTCTTATATTGGGTTCCAAAAATTTCTTTTTCTGGCCTTTTGTTTGTAACCGCATGACTTGCAAAAATTGTGAAGCATCTTGTTGGATAAGGGGTTATTTTCTACAGGGGGATCAGACCAATATGAGTTGCGCACTGGTGTTACAAACCAATCCGCGTCAGTCCTTGGGGTGCCAAGCCTACTTGGGTTGTGTACTCAGGGAATCAAACTGAAATATTATGACATTGAAGATGCAGAAATCGAAGAAAACTCGTTTTTTTTTCGTTCAAAAAAACTTTCAACTCATCAGCATAACACACTACCTGGTCTTAACCATATTCTTCTCGGCTCACGACTATAATCGGGTGAGGTTTTCAAAAAACCTATCCAATGAATCATTGAAAATTATTTTTTCGGAGGCCGACTGCTTTCTACTGCTGGACCTCTTGGCTCTGACCGCACTACCCAGCCTTTGGACAGCGCTTTGATCAGACTAAATCCAGATAGTAGAGTAGATACCAGACAGATTGGCAGGGTCGGGCCTTATCCCCTCCACTGTGCGCGACCAAAGTCTGTTTGATCACAGGTGGCTTGAGACGCGCACCTCGACCTGAGTTACATCAATTATGTAATGATGTTTCTTTTTTGTTGTTTACATGAACTAGGAAAAAATTTCTTAAAAATTTTTCAAAAAATAAATGTTTCACTAAGATTATATTATTTCGATAACAACCTTGAATGCCTCTGCACAACCATACACTCCATCCAGCCTTTCATTCACATCGAAGTGGTATGTCTTGGATATGAGCTCTTCGTAGTACTCGAATGCACTCTTCCCAACGCCCCCTCCAACAGTCAAGCCCCCTCCCACTTTCCCTGTCTGGTATGAGTCATTGTGGTGAGAGAGTGGTGGAAGCTGGCTCTCTCTAAACCAAACCCAACTATCTGAATCTTTTTTGTCTCCAGGTCTTTTATGACCCCTCTCTCACTCCATCCCTCCTATTATGCCGTCTATAAACCCTTCTTATGCCGTTTATAACCACCAACACCCCCCCCCCCCCTCCCCTCCGCCCCCGTTCATGTTATAAATTATAATTCATAGCTCGTTACTATCCTTGTAAAAAGCGTTTGCGCATGGTGTGAGTAAAAAAAACTATGCAAATCCATACATAAACTTTAGTTATAGTCCAGACTTTTATCATTGATCGCGTACGTGTTATGGAAACGGAAAATAACTACTCTCTTACACTATTCTTTGAAATAGCAAAGAAACTATAACTCGCGATTTGTAAGCGACCATGTTAGAGTTTTTTTTTAATTTTTGCCGCCAGCCAACTATCTTGGAAACTTTGATTCTTAAATTTGATTTTCGATAATAAAACAAACTTGAGGAAAAATTTGATACCTGTTATTTATCTGAATGGGATTGTCCGGTTCAACAAAAGGACTGGAAATTGTCTTCCGGGTACTCATTTGTGCTCGGTATTAGATACTTCGGATCTATTCTGTCCCCCCCCCAGCTTAGTAAGCATAAATCTTTTATGACCCCCAGGCGCACGTGCTATTTTCTTACATAGTAACGTGCTATATAACAACATATAATTTGTAACGGGGGGTCATAAAAAACATTGGGGGCCGAAACAGAATAGATCCGATACTTCAAAAACGTCCGCTTTGTGCTGACCATTCAGGGTCCATGTATGTCCAACATTTTATCCAGAAATCAAACGTCGCTTCATTTTTGTAGAGTACTGCTCAGCATGTCGGTTCATCTTGGTTTCATTGGTTTTAAAAGCTATGGGTGATCATAAACGCGCACTAATTTTGCATGGATAAAGTGATTATTGGACAAAAGTGGAGCTAAAACGAGGCAATAAGAAAATGTTAGAACATAAATGTTAGAAGCCCGACTGCTGTGTAGAAGCCTTATTTAGAGAACCAAAGGGTAAAATAAATCAAGATAGACCCAATCGTTGAAATTTCAGGACATTTTGATACCGATTTTAGTGATCTCTGAACGTTGTGTAAAAGGTATCAGATCTGCTAAATTTTTGCTCTGACTTAATGGAGCTAACTTGGCGGCTTTAACTAGATTTGCAATCTTTATTTTTTAAATCAGAAATTTAAATAGATAAGCAAACTACGTCCGATATTGGGATATCGATTAAAGTACATATCTAAATGTATATTGGACGGCAGTGTTAATGGAGTTGACTGACACTCCAAGACCACATCAAGAGGTATCAAAGTTTCCTTGAAATTCAGAAAATTTGGAGGAATTCTGCCGTATCTTTATCATTTGCATCTCTATATAAAGTGGAACATAAATATTTGCTCCTCGTGAGAAGCACATACCTTTTGGCCGAAGCCTTACGTATTTAGTCATTAGACCTTTAGAGGATTGAACTCCAAGCCATGAGGGCCAGAGCATCGGTGCGATGGCCAGCTCGGGTCTAGCTCTTTAGGAAGTTGAGTCCAGTGAGCCTCAAGTCTCTTTAAAACTACCTTTCTGGACATAGCAGAGCATGTGTTGTCTGGACCAAACATGTATTATAGCCACTTTTTTATCACTTTAGCTCTGCAATCACAAATGCAACACTAATCTGTGATTAAATTTCTGCGACTATCTGTCTATTTTTGCCTTGTATCAAACCTAGACTATTTTTTTACCAGAGGACTTTAATTTCAGTTACAAATTGTGTGCAGGGACCACAAACAGTTTCCTCTTTCAATACTCATCAACTCAAGTTACTACAGTGTAGCAATCGTCGAAAGCTCACTCACATCTCGACCATACTAAACTTGTGTTCGTTGCCTACTAGCAAGGCTTTCAGGCCAATTAGAGTTCACAAGAAACCTTAATTGGAGTCGGGCCAAACCACTACAAAATGTAAAACTTCATCTACTTGTATCGATTTCACTTTCGTTACTTTGTTGATTTTCGAGTCATTAAGACCATCTTTGGATATATTTTCAATAGTTAGAAGTCGGCGATACATGACTACAGGAGCCCCCTCGGGAACTATACCAACACTCGGGAGTAGTCCCACTGGTTTCAGGGCGATTAATTTCCTGAGCTATTCGTTAATCGAGATCAAATAATTTTGCCCAATATACTAAAAGTAATTTTTTTTGATCTGATTTTATTTTTGCAGGGAGGGGTCTAAAAAAAACATAAAACCTATCAATAAAATCAAAATAAAATGTCTATTCGTCAATCCCGAGTCGGATCACGGGCTTAATGTCTCGCCGAGGTCGTCTGCGCGCCAAAGGAGTCTCTTCTAGCATTTCAGGCGTTTCATTAGCTTGGGTCACCGGTTGTTCCTCCAAGTCAAGTTCTTGGTCGTTTCTAACAGCTGTTGGACTCTCCTCGTTGCTCTGGTTGGCTTTTGTTAGATCACTAGCGTGGCCAATGTTTGTATCAGCTAACACGTCTACAATCTCCGCCACATTGCAGGGGTTAGAGACTTGTTCGGCTTCAACTAGCGGGACGGAGGGCTCGTATGATCTCTCATCACGTGAACGGACTTGTGCCGCAGCAATATTACGTCTGCGTTGTTGCCTTTCATGGAGCGTGCTTTCGGTATTCCTTATGACCTCCCCATCATCATCATCCTCTTCCGTTTGATCATCAGGAAATTTATTGAAGAAATCCTGCGAACGAAAAGGTGTAGGTCGCTTGGTCCTACCACTTGCGTCGCCCGTTCGCTCCTCATTATATGGTTTCAGCAAATTGAAATGAACTATCCTCGTTTTTCTCGGTCTTCCTTCTTTGTAAATCATGTAGTTGACTTCTGAAGTCCTTTCTTGGATAATGTAAGGGCCTTCGTAGGGAACAAAGAACTTCTTTGACTTGGCCTTTTGCTTCGAGTAAAGCCAAACTTTTGCACCAATTTCGTAAGGTTCACCATAAACTTTTTTGAAGTAAAGGTCCTTCTGTCTCTGTTGGTTTACTCCTAATTGCTCCCTGGCGTTAGCATGAGCTTCACGAAACTGTGCCTCGAGCCACTCGATAAATTCTCCTTGGCTACGCTCTTCATCATGGGGTTTTGGATAAAACAAATCGATTGGATACTGGCACTCCTGTCCAAACACTAGACTAAACGGCGTGGCTTGTGTGGTCCTGTGAACGGTTGTGTTATAAACGAAATCTACATAGGGTAACATCTCGTCCCACGTCCAAGGATTATCAGCACAATACTTGGATATGACATCCGCCAAAATTCTATTGTGCCTTTCCACTTGGCCGTTTCCCTGAGGGTGATACGGAGACGTACGTGTTTTGTCAATCTTCAGTAGTTTGCACAGGTCGAGGATTAACTGACTACCAAAGTTTTTTCCTTGATCTGTGTGCAAAACATCTGGTACTCCGAACTTTAAGACCCACTTCTCAACAATTGCTCGGGCGACATCTTCCGACTCTGTACCTACGAGAGGTGTGCTCACAACGAACTTTGTAAACATATCGGTTATCACTAGAATATGTTTTGCTTTCGAAGCTTTGGCCATTGTTACTGGTCCCAAAATATCGGCCGCAACCTTATGAAATCGAATTCCAACTTTGAACGGCTGGAGGCCGGCAACACGTTTTCGGCCCGCGGTTGTCCTTGCAGCACAAGGAAGGCACCACAATAAGCGTTTTTCTATGTCCAATCTCATTGTCGGCCACCAGAACCTTTGTCTCACCCGGTTGAGTGTTTTTTCGAACGCAAAATGACCTCCACTAACGGGAGAGTCATGTAGTTGTTCTAATATCTCTTTACGACCACTTGCTGGAACAATCAGTTGTAGGACTGGCTCCTCCGAGGAACCACTCTCGTTCTTAAACCACTTACGATATAGTATTCCGTTCTTAATTGACAGTTCATTCCATCTTCCCCATAGTGCCATCACCTCCCGTCCGTATTGAGCAGCTTCATCTTTGGTTATCAGGTTTGTTCCAAAGTTGAAACAGTTTTTGTCTTCATCTACAGTTGCCCAAAAGAGAATGCGGCTGATCGCCTCATCTTGTTCTTGCATCGACCTCACGTCCGATTCACCACGAGTCCAAGTTATTGAAACTTGTTCTTCATCGTTTTCTAGCAGTTGGTCATCTTCTAGATCCGCTGTTTCGTCATACTGACCCTGAACTGTAAGCCGTAGATGATCAGTGGCCTTGGAAATGGCTGTGTTTATATCCACAGCCTCCGGACAATTTCCGGTCATCTATTCTCTTTCTCCGGGTTCCCACTCAGGACTCTCCTCTGTTTGTCTTGTGAGTCCGTCTGCGTTGGCATGTTTCGATCCAGCTCGATGGACTACTTGGAAATTATACTCCTGTAGGAACTGACACATTCGGAACGTCATTCCTGTTGCATCGTCGTCATTGTCCTGCCTGAAGAGCCATCGAAGGCTAGCGTGATCGGTTCGAATGATGAACGGTAGTCCCCATATGTAGTTCTTATACCATTTCAATGCCTGTATCACTGCAAGTGCCTCGCGTTTGGTTGTGGAGTTCATCATTTCTGTTTTTGTGAGGACCCTACTTGAGTAGACAATTGGCCGTTCCACACCATCGACAACATTAGAAATCACTGCTCCTAAGCTTACTTTGCTGGCATCTGTATCAATGATGAAGGGGCAATCAAAACGAGGAAATTGCATCACTGGCGCGGTAGCAAGTTCGACTCGAAGTCTATCAAATGATAATTGGCAGTCGGAATTCCACTCGAAGCGAGCATCTTTCTTTGTGAGATCCGTGAGTGACCTTGCAATTTGTGCAAAATCTCTCACAAAGCGTCGATAGTAATTGCAGAAGCCAACGAAGGACCGAATCTGTTTTACCGTCTTTGGTACTGGCCAATGCTTTACCGCCGAAACTTTATCGGGGTCCGGTTTTGCTCCTCCGTTGCCAATAATATAACTAAGATATACAACTTCTCGTTGAAATAATTTACACTTCTTGGGCTTTAACTTCAAGTTCAGCGCCCGCAGTGTTTGAAAAATAGTCCGCAAATGTTTCAAGTGATCAGCTTTATTGATACTATAAGCCAGGACGTCGTCTAGGAAGATGAGAATAAATTTGTAGAGGTAGTCTCTGAAAACTTCATTCATCAATCGTTGGAACGTACCAGGTGCATTTGACAATCCGAAAGGCATTCGAACGTATTCATAAAGACCTCCATCCGGTGTCACGAAAGCCGTTCTGTGACAATGCTCCAGGGCCACAGGAATCTGCCAATATCCACTTGCCAAGTCCATTGACGAAAACACTTTTGCTTCTTTCAGTGCATCGAACGACTGGTCAATCTTAGGAATTGGAAAAGCATCTTTGATTGTTACGTCATTCAACTTTCGGTAGTCAATACAAACCCGCACACTTCCGTCCTTCTTCTTTACAAGTACTACTGGGAAACTGTAAGGACTTTGGGACGGCCGAATAATCCCTTGGTCCAACATTGCATTAACTTCTTCCCTGATAATCTCTACTTTAGGTAAACCCGCTCTTCTGGGAGGAATTTTTATTGGAGGGCTGTCACCAGTCTCAATCCTATGTTCCACAACATTGGTGCAGCCTAACTCGTCGTTGGTCAAGGCAAAAACATCACGGAACTCTTGAACTAAGGCTCTCAAATCATTCAAATCGTTGCCTGTCACACCAGGTGCCGATAATTCAAGAATTTTTTGGACGTCGTCTACAAGTTGAGACTTCGGTTTCAAATCATTCAGTAATTGAACATCAAGATGTGTTTCAGCAGTTTTGGCAATGCGATCAAATCGGTTTGGGTCAATCTTTGATCCATTAGAAATTTCTGTAGCATGCACAGTCATTTGACGGTCATGAGGAACTGCCTCAATAAAAGTTGCCAACCTTTTCGGTCCTTCAATTCGTATTGGCACTGTCGATCCCTCTTTCTGACCTGTCCAAAGCTGATCAGTATCCAAGTCGATAATGCAACGGTGCCCCTTTAAAGTCTCAAGACCCAGAATCATGTGGTTGTCGAGATCATGCATGACTAAAGCTTCAATATCAGTTTCGATTTCGCCCAAACGTAGATGCAATTTTGCTCTGCCGATAACGTCAACTCGTTTACCGTCCGCTGTCTCAAGTCTACCAGTATACTTTCCCATTTTAACCGGAGTGTCCAAAGAAAACAAGGTATCGTAACTGATTATGTTCGTGTTTGCTCCCGTAGCGATAAGGAAGGATAGCTTCGTGTCATTCAATTCGCCCGAGACCAGAATGCTGTATGGCTCTTTTCCTTGCTCAGGCAAATCACGCATTTGGTCTGTTGTGGATGTTTTCGTAACCAGGGGCTCGTCCAACTGATGATACATCCTTAACTGATTGAACTGCGGTCCTTCGTTATTGGTGGCAACCGCTGTTTGGGGTTTATTTTTGTATTCGGCCGGGATAAACCCTTCCCTCCGGAATTCCCCGGTGGGCCCGGCCCTTTCTAGTTTAAAGGACTATTGGCAAGTAGCGGACACTCTCTTTTGAAGTGATCCGCACTTCCACATTGGAAACAGCCTGTACCACCTTGTCGTCGTTGTTGGCCAGGGTTGTATTGTCCCTGCGGTCGAGAAGCTGACGCAAATCCCTGTCCGTACCGGCTATCTGGAGGGTACGGATTGTACAACTGCTTTCCAGTGTTCTGAGGTGCATGAGCTTGCTCTGCTGGGGGTCCCGGTATGACAGACGAGACGAACTTACTCATCATCGAAGATATATTTGACATAAACTGTTTACTCTTCGTCGTTTACAGCTTCGTCGAATGTCTGTCGTTTACAGCTCTGTTTACAGCTTCGTCGAATGTCTGTGGATCCTCTCGAAGAAGCAATTCGTAAATATCGGAGTCGAACAATCCATCGATAAATTGTTCTCTGTTCATGTCATCTCGGGACAAAGCGTTCATGTGTGTATGTGCGATATCACCCAATGCCCTTACTCTTCTCGAAAACTCACGCGTTTCCTCCTTGTCACCTTGCATGAGTGCCTTGAACTCAGCTCTGGATGTACGTTGATCTCTGTAAGGCGACATTCTTGGGTCCAAGTACTCAAAAACCCTCGCTAGTGTTGGCGGCAAATTCCTTCCCACTTGTCTCGTAAATCTGGCAGGCATGGCGGTGAACTCGTCAAGCGCCCAGGATGTTAAACACGTTGGTAGGGCCCGAATTGCTGTGATATCATCCCAACCATTGGTGTCAGCTAGCCAGAGAAAGTGCTGCTTCCACTGGATCCACGTAGAGTGTTTTTTCGAAGGGTGTCGATCCGGCCTCAGCGTGCCCGGTCCAAAAATCCCGCGGCCGTTGTCTGGAGCTTCGTCATCCCCGTCCTGGTTGCCT